>NC_051847.1:102071985-102073924 GCF_002237135.1 Teleopsis dalmanni | reverse complement strand
TGTCCAAAATGTGTTGGTTCTTCTGGCACATGTAGTTGAATATTGTTGTTCAACATGTATGCATCTATTGTCATTCCTGCCTGATTTGAGTTGAAGTCTACCCATGATTAGTGATGCGTATTTATGTCTCCTGCCAGAAATGTTGCATTATCTTGTTCTAGCAGGGCACAAACGTTTTCTATGAAATCCATTGCTCTGTGCGGTCTGTAAACTGAGAATAGTACTAAATCCATATTGTTGCATTTGACTTTAATTAAAGTTGTTTCTAGTGCTTTTAGTTTTAATGTTATAAGATGATGAGGGATTTCCATTTTGATGACTATTGCGGTGCCACATCCTCAGTTTATGTGTTCTATCCCTTCTGTATATTGTGTGATTCGGAATCCTCCAATCCATCGAGGGTTTTAGAAATGTTTCCTGAAGAAGTGCCACGTATTTCGTATTCTCTGAGGAGATGTCTGAATTCTCCTTTTTTATTTAGAATGGAATTCGCATTCGATGTCAAAATTTTAATATGGCTTCTACTTTCCATTATTGATTTTGTTAGTCGCCATCATTGTGCTGAATATCGTCTGCATCATAGAGTTTATTTGTTCTTGCATTTTGACAAAGAACATTTCCATACTTGAAGCTTGAGGAGTAGTTCTAATATTTTTTGCTGGCATTTGCAGCTTCTGCTTGAGATTTTTTTGTGCCCATTTGAGCATTTGGTCTTCGAGTGCTTTGGGTTTGATTGGGTTTACCCAATCTCTTTCTCTCTCCGGCATTTCCAATTACATCAGAGGGGAGCATGCGTTATCAACATCATGGGAATATTCTGAGGAGGATAACGCTCTTGATATCACGGTGATGGAAAGAACTGTATCCACACTGTATCCAATCATGACAAATAATCTTGCACCGTTGCAAGTCTGCATGCGCCCACATGACAATGATGAGCCTGATATAATTTTAGTGCAAGAATCATGATTATACCTTGTGACCTTGTATCAACTATTAATTAAGCCATAATATTGATGCAGACAGTATTACTCCTAAAAAAAATATAAAATATATAAAAATATTACGAGTACTTACATTTACCAATGTTTCCAAATATGTTTTGTTTACATTTTGACAACCAAACAGCTTGAAATTTGTTCCATTTTTTATTTCGTTTCGCTTGCATATGCAGCATTACCATTTCTAAAAACCTAAATGATGAATAAATCATTTAAAACTGCTAAATGAGCAAATAAATTATAATTTAGCCCCTTAATGATAATTTAGCTCCCGTCTGTCAATGCTATAATAATATTTCTTTAAAAATAAACTATCAATCAAATTTTGAGTACAACATTTTTATTAATAACACTACCCATTTTGTGTTGAGTGTAGTTTTGTCGAATATTTGCTAGTATGTGCTTATAATAAAGAGCAGCAAGAACAGAAAACCCATTGAAGCAAATGCACGGAGAACATAACAAGACTGCTACAACAACAACAACAAAGCCAAACGCACAAACGAATGCATGCAGCAAGCACATAGCAACGCTATTCGCAGACAACAGGATGATATTGTAGGCATTAACAAAGCAATTGGGAGCTGCACACCGTATAAATAGCAAGAACAACAGAAGTCCCGTTAGAAAAAGAAGGGTATAAAAGGAGACTGAAAATCGAATAAGAGGTCACTTGGTCGCAGCACTCACAGCAGGTGACATCGACATAGCGCAGCAACAGGACAGTTTGGATCATTCGCAAAAACATTGGACAATATAGTTTAATAAATTTTCTAACCTAGCAACGTGGCCCAGTTGGTAATGTTGATCTCCTAACCCAACAACGTGGCCCAATCGGTAACGTTGATTTTCTAACCTAACAATGTGGCCCAGTCGGTAACGTTGATCTCCTAACCTAACAACGTAGCCCAATCGGTAACGTTGATTTATCTCCTAAT
>NC_051847.1:102059796-102071885 GCF_002237135.1 Teleopsis dalmanni | reverse complement strand
GAGCTCAATTGGATGTGTATCATCTAGTCCTGGTGATTTGTGGGGCTTGAAACTAAAAATGGCCAATTCAAATATCTGTAGGTTTAACTTAACAAAGTTAACTGGGAAAAGTTTGAGCACTTAAAAGATGCTGTTGAAGCAGAGGATCCTAGAAAGTAGGTATCTAGTGTCAAAGACGGCTTTTATTTTCGTAAATCAAAAAAATTACATTTTTATTTTAATTAGAGAATTAGAGAAAAATATACGTTGCTTCTCTGTCTTAAAAAAAACTAACTAGCACACTACACTTAGGTGCGATTCGTACTGTCACATAAAAGTGTTTGGAAAAACATAATCGTCAATTCACGAATGTGTTCGGAAATAGTTTTTATTAAGGGTGACAATTCGGTCAATTCTGCTATAATTTGTTCGTTTTCAAGCACCACGAGATCACCAACGTTGTACAGGAAAGGTTCGGCATGCTTTTCGTCGAAACGGTGCTTCCACTTTGCATGCTCCTCAACAATATTCTTGACGGCTAGGTTTCGTTTCTCGTTGATTGTAATGGTTGATAATGGGTTTTCCGCGTCGGTATGGACGGCAGCTAACAATTGATTTTAGAGGACATCGCGCAGCTGGAAGTCGAACACTAGTTTGTTTGGGCTGAAACAAGAAGTTGCGTTTGTCCCAATTGTTTGGATCTTTGTTCGATGTTCGCATATATGATAGGATTATCTGGTTAGATGTATCAACTTGTCCGTTAGTTCGCGGCGTTCTTACAGCTGTTTTGACATGTTGAATATTATTGTTGTCACAATACTCTTCACATTGAGTGGATCTAAACGATGTACCCCTATCGGTAACAATCTTTGCAGGTAACCCAAAATAGCTGGACAATTCGTTTAAAACGGCGATTACATGAGTTGTTTTTGTATTACGTACAGCTTTCACAACCAGAAATTTCAAGAAAGCATCTGAAATAGCCAAGACGTAGCTATTACCTCTTTTACTTTTAATGAAAGGTCCGAGGTGATCGATGTGAATCAAACGGAAAGGTATTGGTTCATCGTCATCATAGTTCAGAGTAGCCTCGCGTTTACCTCTTCGTGATTTGAAAAAGCAGCACTGCACACACGCAGCTAAATAATCCTTTACGTATTTTCGCATCTTCGGAAACCAGAAATTTTGTTTAATACGCTCGATAGTCTTTTCTAGCGCAAAATGACCAGTATCATCGTGGCAGGATTGCACAACTCCCCATCTTACAGCTTTTGGTACAACAAATAGTAGGCCTTCAGCGGTTCGTCGATATAAGCGATGATTTTGTAATTTGCATTCATTTAATTTGTTTTTCCATTTAAAATAGCAATTAATTCCAAGAGCTCTTTATCTTCTAGCTGCATTGTGAGAAGCCAATCATCAATATTTTTTTTTTTTTTGCGGCAAGGAGGGGATGGAATGCCTATGCACTGGCCACAATCCGGTGCATCGGAAGGTGAGTGCCCGACTCGCACGGGCTAAACTACTCCCCCTCATTCCTAGAGACCTTGTTCTACCCCGGGACTACGTTAGTATTACTTCGAGGTAGGGTCTCTATTAGTCATTTAAGACTTCCATCGGTGTGCCCTGCTTCCAGGCCGCGCTACTGTTGCAGATAATTAATCTTGCCCTACAGCCTATTTTTTTTAATCTCAGAGTATATGTTCCGGCTCTCACTCCTGCTCTTCGTTTAAGATTAGATTGCGTCCAGATTTTTCTTCTTTTCCCTTAAAACATTTGCGATGAATTGCGTAATTTTGTTCTAATTTTTTGCTCGTTCCATCATTTTTTCTACAATATTATCGATTGTAAAGTGGCCTATATATCCTGCAAGTAGTGTTCTTTCTCCACGCCATCTTTCGCAGTTGAAGAAAGCATGCTCAGCATTGTCCTCGACTGATCCGCTGTATATACAGTTGGGCTGCTCTGCTTTTTGCATTCTGTATAGATATTTTCGAAAATATCCATGACCAGATAGGAACTGTGTGACATAATAGTCAATCTCGCCAAAATTTCTTTCCGTCCACGACTTTACGTTCGGAATCAGCTTTGCCGTCCATCTTCCTCTTAAATCCGAGTTCCACCGTTGTTGCCAGATCTGAAAAGTTTGTTCTCTTATATCTTGAAGGTATGTTGAGTTGTTTGTCGATCTCTGTGATAGGGATGATTCCACTAATCAATATTAGCGGTGATCTTCATTATAAAACCGGCAGGCTCTACTTCATTTGGTGGTTGATCGGGAGTACGGCTTAATGCATCACCGTGAGTAAGGCGGTTGCCTTGACGATGGATAATATCGAAATCGTATTCGAGTAGCTTGAGCCACCATCAAGCTATTTTAGATTTTAGATTCTTATTAGCTTTTATTGTTGCGATTGCAGAGCAATCCGTGACCAAGCAAAAATGTTTACCAAGTAGGTAAACTCGGAATCGCTGCGAAGTTTCTACCACTGCCAACACCTCGAGTTCGTAGCTATGATATCTACTTTCTGCTTCCGTACAATGGCGACTATAATAAAAAAAACTGGCTTCCACGGTTTATCTTCGTTCTTTTGAAATAATATGCCGGCTAGACCAACACTACTTGCATCGGTGTACACTTCATGTTCAGCATTACTGTCGTACAGAGCTAGAACCGGACCGCTACATAGCATATTTATAAGTTTGTCAAATGCATTTTTCTGCTCAACACCCCATACGAACTCTTGTTCTGATTTTAGTAGCAGATGATTGAGTAATCCTGAACAAATTTGCGGAAAAATCCAGTCAAACCTAAAAAGCGTCGTACTTCTGTTACGTTGGTTGGCTGTTTAAAATTTTTAATTGCAGCTACTTTTTGATTACCTAGTGCTATTCCATTTTTATCAATAACGTGGCCTAGGTGTATTAGTTCCGTTTTAAGAAATTTGCATTTGGACATTCTTAGCGTCAAATTGGTCTCTTTTAACAAACAGAGAAATTTTTCTAACCGTTCTATGCCTTCTTCTATACTTTTACTGGGTATAATAGCATCTTCGAGATAAATTAAAACTTCACCATGGTCCATCGACAATGCAATCTTATCCATTGTCGCTTAAAAAACTCCGGGGCGTTAACCATTCAAAATGGCATTCTGTTGTATTCGAAATGATCATCCGTAGTAACGAAAGCTGTATATTGTTTTGAAGAAATTGTTTCTATTGAAGAAATTGAATAGATTTCTATCTATTCGCCCATGCGAAGGTCAAGTGTCGTAACGAATCTGTTACCTGAGAGCTGAGCAAACTTCTCCTCTATATTTGGCATAAGGTGAGAATTTTTAATAGTGATTTTGTTTAGTCCACGATAATCTACGCAGAGTCGATGCTCACCATTTTTCTTTTCTACCAGAACCATGAGTGAGGCATACAGTGATGACGAAAGACGTATGATGTCATTTTTAAGCAAATCAAGAACAGATCCGAAACGATTTTGCGTTTGGCAAATGCTATCCGATATGGTTTTGCCCGAATAGGTACGTCAGTGTTTAATTTAATACTCATTTTGTTGTTGTTCGAACACATTTACCTAGTTCGAACATACTTTCTGCAAAAATGCCACGGTACGTTGAGAGTAGATGGCACAATACATCACGACCCAGCAATATATTTTCAGGTATTTTTCCGTTATCCACGATCTACAAATCGGTTATAAATTCGTTATTATAAAGAGGTTTTTTCGAACAGTAGTGAAATACAATTCGTTATTATAAAATTCTACGACAGCATTTATTTTAGAGGTGCAAATAAATTTTCCATCGGCGTAACCACTCAAAGTTACAGAACAACGCAGTATTTCATTTTTAAAATCTTTTGCAAATGTCTCCCGAATTAGAGTGTATGCACTACCAGCATCTATAAATGATTGCGTCGGTTTTTGATTTACTTACACAACTTTCGTCACAAACTCATCTCTTTTTTCGCAAGTACTTTCAATTTTGTTAACCGTTGGTTTATTCTCCGCATTGTTTTTCTTACTAGGATAATCGGTCTCCTTATGCGTAGTGCGATTGCATATGGAACAACGGTTTTTACGTTGTGGTTCAGGACACTTGTTTGAATAATGGCCTATTCTAGAGCAATTGAAACATTTGATTTTTCTAGTCGTCTCACTTTCCTTATTATGGAGCGTTTGTATCTTAGAATTGTCTCTAAGATTGTGATTAGTATTTACCGGGTATTTAGGATTCGGTTTTTCGTTAAAGTTCTGAACATCATTATATACCGTATAAATATTTATATCACGTAAGAGTTCATTACAAAGAGTGTATTTATTCGAGATTTTCTGCTTTAAGCGTAACTCATTTATGCCATTAATTATATACCGAGCAATTGCATTTTCGGGTACGTTTCCACGAGTACCTATAGACATCATTTTGTAGTAATATTTTTGAGGACTTTCATTAAATTGTGTCTTCGTTTGGGAGATTTTGATGTATACGTCTGCTATGTTTTCTGTAGAAGCAAAGTCTTTTAAAAATTTTGTAGCAAGTTCCGTTCAAGAAAGAAACACTTCTTGCGAATCAACCCAATATTTTGCGTATCCTTGCAACTTTTGTTACACTGCAAATACTAATGTTTGATCGTCCCAACGATATGTAATTCGTAACATATCGATGCGTTTTATGAACTGATTTGGCATAAGAGATTTGTCGCTTGACGGATTGAACTCGTTCAAAAGAGTTACAATCTCTCTAACGTTTCCAAAAGGATTTTACGCGTGTGGTGAGTAATATGCAATATGACCCCCGTTCATATGTTCATGCCGCATATTACTTATATTACCCGTGCTTGGCACACTACCAATTGGCATGCACCCCAATGCTGCATGCTGAGGGTTCAGACGTTGTGAGATGATTTTGATTCGGCATGTAGTTTTTAATATAATGCACAATATTGGCATAAAATTATTTACAGACGTTGACATTATTGGCCTTTGCTCCTGCATATTTACATTAGGGATGCACTCCCAGTGTCGTGACGTTGCTTACATTCAACTCTGCCTTAGATTTATTTTCATTCATATATACTGGAGAAGATGTGGCTTTGTGGCTGGAAATTCTGCTGACTTTGCAGTTCACGTAACGTTTTTTCCAAGAAATTAACTCTTTCTTTTAACGCGGCTGTATTATTGTGAGCACTTACGTATGCTTCTTCACAATGATTTTTCTCTAACCGGCGAATTAGATCTTTTTTATTGCCGCTGGTTGGCAATTCTGCGTTTTTACATTTTTCCCGTAATTCGTTTATTTTTAGACTGCGCAAACTCATGGTTATCATTTTGTTAGGTTAATCCCACTTCTGAAATTGTCAAAGACGGCTTCTATTTTCGTAAATCAAAAAAATTAAATTTTTATTTTAATTACAGAATCAGAGAAAAAAACACGTTGCTTCTCTTTCTTAAGAAAAACTAACTAGCACACTACACTTAGGTGCGATTCGTACTGTCATGATTAACACATAAAAGTGTTTGGAAAAACATAAACGTCAATTCACGAAGGTGTTCGAAAATAGTTTTTATTAAGGGCGACACTAGTAATAAGTCTATTAATTCACTATTATAATTAAACCAAGTCCCATCTGGGTTTTTGAACAACTCATGGACTGTTGGGTTCTTAGATAACATTTTACGCAGTCTAGAGGTTTCAGAGCCGTTAGCAATTTCCGGTGAAAATGATTTCCAGCTAGTATTCTTAGCTTAACGTAATTCTTTATTATATTTCTAGAAAAAGATCTTCTAATCGGCCAAGTCGCTCTCATTTTTATTTGGTTTTATCTCATTAAAAAGTTTCCAGCACTCTTTTCACAACTGACTTAACAAGATGGGTCAAACTTTCTACTAGGTCGAGTAGGAGTACATGCAAGATAATATGCTTTATTAATGAGGCAAGATCTTGGATCTGTTTATCTAGACCATTAGTATTCCTTGGGGAATCAGAAGAGATATTTGTCATCAGCTCATTTGCCGATTACTTGTACTTTGTCCAGTTTGTATTTCTGAACGTACCCAAACTGGGGGTATCTGACTCATTTAGGACTAGATTAAATTCTAGAATTATTTAGAATTTATTAGCGATATCTGGAACTTTCAGCTTGATTTTGGTAATAAAGGTTGGACTGCTGCCATTATTTCATACAAAGAGGCTATTACTAAATATAAAATTAAAAAGTAACTCATTATATTCATTTGTATTGGAGCTGCCCCATACTTTATGGTGATCATTGGCGTCGCAGTCTATAATAATTTGCACACCAAGTCTCCTAGTGCCGTTTATCAGCCGTGTCACGTTAGCTGATGGTAGTACATAATGATCGTGGGCCATATAAGCGAATACTGCTCATATTACTCATTACAGGACCCATTGCGTCTTATGAGGATTGCTCCTCAATATTTTTATAGACTCTTATCGAGACATCATTATCATTATGACACCACTAGATCACACCAAAGTGGCTAAGTGTTTTCCTTTGGCTTTCTGAAGCTCTCACATTCCTGTCGTAAGCTGGCGGTTTCCAGACCAAATTAGCTTCACCGTGTTCAGGATTAGACGATCTGAGTCAGATAGGAATTTGTTTCTTAGCAACAACCTTGAATGTGAAGCCTAGCCATACCTCACCAATTCTGGAGATGGCATTGCGGAAAAGATAAACAGAACGTTAATCTGCGCAGGCGACTAGCTTCACATGGCCCTGATGCCATCCGCTATCGCGACAGGTGGGATCATCACCGGAAAGTCCTTTAATATGTAGACATAAACGTCCACGACCTTAAGTTCAATGATATTACTTAACAGAAGTGATTGTGCCATCTTGGTAATTTTCATCAATAACCGCCATGATTATGGAAACCTTCAGCAAGTCGCTAAAGAATTTTATTGTAGTTGTGTTCCCACTAAGCTTTGTCTTTATTGGTGTTAACCCCAATAAAACTGCGACTCCATTCTAAATGTTGTCAGTCCTCCTTCAAATAATATTCACTACATCTTTCATTCTCAATTTTGATCAGAAACCAACTGTCGAGTTTCTATCTAGTAACAAATGGATGTCGGGAGGTCACTTATTAAGTAAGGGTATAACCAATTCAACAAACAGCAGTAAAATAAGTAGTGTTGTAGGCTGTGTTTTTTCGGAAGGATTGAACAAATCTTCTTATTATAGGTGTCCTAATCGTACTGGGAAACCTATACTACATATTTTATAATTTTACAGACCTTTTTATGGGAAATTGGAAAACTCCAAGACCTTCCCCCAAAAAGCAGTTTAAGCCTTTCCCTAGGTTCAAAGTGGTTTTAAAGCCTCTGAGTTTTCTTTATACAGTACCATAATGGGCCGAAAGGACTAAGTGGACTGTCTGCATTGCTGTTATAACCTAACTTAACCTTAAAGTAGCAAATAATGTATATGAAAGGCATCAACACTTAGCCACTATATACATATATTTTAATTTTTTATATTATATTATGTATATATATCAGAATCTAGTAGTCGTAGTTGAAGACGTATTTATAATGTACGCTTTTTAAATTACTTAACATAAGCAAAGTTCGGAGTTTAGTTTATTTAAGTTATATAAGTTATATTATTTATTTCAGTGCTGTATTAGTCTCCACGTAAATGCGTCAGCTCTTATCGCATCCTTTCATTTTCTTTTTGTAATTTTTTTAACATAGTATAAAAGCACTGCAGCACATTGCTGTAGAAGTTTCTTAATATTGTTTAATATTTTAATATTTTTCCTGACGATTCGCTTGGCTTTGCACAGCATTCATCACATATGTATAGTCGTACTCGTTTACAAGGAAGACTTGCAATTGTGTTAATGTTCGCCACGTTCAAAGACTTGATTCTTACAACAGCGTTATTTATTTTTCTATGTTATTTATTTTGTATTTCATGCAGTGAAACCATTTTAAATTTAATATACAAGCACAACTTATCTAGTATTAAGCAAAATTTCAGGGAAGCAGAGATGAGATGCCAGATTTGCTTTACGAATATATTTGATTCATTTCAATTCTAAATGCAATACTCGTATAATCAATAACTCAATCGCAGTGTATCATAAAATACTTAATTATTTTATGATATTTTGTCTATTCTCTTAAAAGAATTATTAAAATTGGTGTCACATTTTCTCGTGTCCCTAACTAACTTTAGCTTTGACAATAATATTTGCAGATTCTGCTGTGACGACGAAAAGTCTATGGAGGTATAGGCCACAGAAGAAACAAAATTTTAGGTGTATATCAATTAGGGGATAAAGACCTTCGAAAACTCCCTCCGAAGGAGCTGGTTCGATTCCTCGAAATACTGAATGTCTAAATACAAACGAGTGTACAACAGATCAAGCTGGTCGCAGTGCATAGGGCCCTTAGCCTAACACAAAATCCCCCCCAATACCATTACCATCATCAACTTAAGCTACATTTTTTAAACATTCTTCGTTTGTAAACTCGTGAATTTCTGTCTTTGGCTTGCTGTCTTGCCTGCTTACAAGACATTTTCAAATGTTGAAGTTACTCAAATATTTATGCTTAATACGCTTTTTAATTCATTTATTCAACGTCACATTTGCGATTCTCATTCTACATATATTAATGTATAAAAAATGTTTAAGAAGACTATGACATAAGTTGTCAAACCATAAACGAATCCCAATTATTCATTAGCATGAAATAAAAAAATTTCTTTCTTTGGTGCAATTGTAAAATAAACAGGGGACTCACATAAATGTGCCTAAACGTGAAAAACTTTTTAGAGTCAAAAATATTACTTTATTAAATTATTAATTATTATTATTATTACTATTATTAATCATACATATTATTAGAATTATCACATTATTTTTGCATGTCAGACCTTCTCAAAAGCATTTTACTATATTAGTCAGTTATGATTCGGGACCTTCAAATTACTGAAAGTTCCAATACAGTGTGACGGTATTGGTCAAATGTGTCATGTCAGTATGTTGGTTTCTTTACAATTCCAATTGCACACCTCGTATGGCTAAATTGTTTATTTAAATATTTTTGCCGCACACTACTTAATGTTATATTTAAGTTTGCACGACAATTAACACTTTTAAACAATATGAATTGTTGTAAAAACTTTCGAAATATCTTTATTGTTATCAAAACTTAAACTTTAATTATATATTAACTTTAATTATTACTTCTGTTGGACCAATTGCTACAAACAAACCACTATATGTTGTAGAAAGTAACAATATTTATTATATCAAATTTTGCAATAGTTCAATATTTATTAAATAACTTGTTCAAAAGCGGTGACAACTTTATGTACTTTGATATATCCTCTTTTACAATATAATCTTTTTAATTTCAAAAATTTATCCAAATCGTACAGTTTGTAAGCAAATTTGTTTAGCTGCCATGGTTGGTGTTAAAAAAAAATAAAAAAATTATTGAATAGCTTGATGTTTAGCACAGTGCCCGTGTCCGCAACAACATATTTCCATTGTTATTTCCCATATTGTTTATTGACTGAATAAATAATTTTTATAATTTTATCGCCAAACAAAAAACCCCGAATTAGTTTTCCCCTTAATTTAAGCGGAAACCTTATGTAGGCTGCAGTGCCGTTAGGTGTGGGTGTGTGTAAAATAAGCAAATAACTGTTTTAAGCGTCCTAATTAACACAGTTCTGCGGCTGTTTTCTTTCTCAAGCCCGGCACTAACATCCATTTCGCACGGAAAATTCACATAAAATTTCATATAAAAACATGTTCCACAAACCACCATAGACATTGTGGATAAATTTCTTTTTGTGTTGTTTTATGTCATTTTTCGTGTGAAATTGTAGTTATACTAAGCTCCGCATATCTACAGAATGTTATCTCCTATTTTTATAACCTAAGTTTCGAGCGAAATCATTTAGAAAACTAAATTGGGTTCAAAACACTGAAGGCAAATTTTGTAACGTAAGCCCAGAATTTCCTTCCACAAAATATCAGAAAAGAAATAGGTTTGGGTATTGACTACCAGTCACTACCAAACTGTAGAAAATCGAATTTGTTGTTTGGTATTAATTTTGAGGCTTTTGATTATTTAGTGAAATAAAACTGTACACTTACAGTTTTGATGATATGTCTACTCCCCTTTAAACTTCTTACTTGAAGAGGAAATTTTAATTTTCGTTTTCGATTCTATATAAAATTTGTTATAACGTAAATTTAGCATGAAGAAGAGGAAATTTAATTAAAATAACAATTTAAATATGTTCACGTAATATGTTAATATAAAATACAGACGAAATAATTAATATATAAATAATAAAAACATAAAAAACATAAGAAAATAATGAAGCTTTCATACAAGAAAATTAAATGAAATATCCTCAAAATCATATAATAGAGGAATTAAATTGAATAAAGAAAATGGTACATGATATATGAATAACCCTAATACAAAATTGAACTCCTATTAATTAAGAAATCAATCCCTCAGAGATAATCAGGGAAATAAAATTTGAGTTGATGGAAAGAAAATAATGCCAGCATTGGAGAAAATATTAAAATTTAATATAAAGATTAGAGTTTTTTATAAAACGCCTTTTATAAAAACTTTTACGGTCAAAACTGGTCTCAGCGTTCTTTCGGGTTATCTCACATAAACATAAACTTAACTACAAAAATTACTATTTTACATAATTTTCAAGTTTTTTAGGCTAGTTGGTAATTAATTATTTCATTATTAATTCGGTTAATTGAATTTTTTTGTTAAACAAAATGTATAAGGACCCTTCAATGTATTTTTAACAATTTTTCCTATTGATGTCTTTTTTTTATAATTTCTAGACCTCTTATCTCTTGTTATATGCACCCGTGTGTTTACAAATTTATATAATAAATCACAAATTGACTAACTAATCCAAAAAAAGAAAAATTGAAATGTTTATAAGTGATTTACCTGCTTTTAGCACAATCCGTTTCTAAATACCTTCCTTCTCGTGGAACATGGTTTTATTAAAGTTAACGTGGCTCCAGGAACGGCCGGGTCTACATCTCGAAGCCACTCGTCATCGACTCGAAATCGATGACCAAGTGACGTTCATCATTCCTAACTCGAGTTACAACAATAACAACAACATACAAGTTATCGTTGTATTTATATAAAAATATATTGGAAATTCTGCTTTCCATGTTGTAAACTTAAGTTTAAATATTATATGTGCCTTTTAAGCTATTTTTAAAAATGAAGAACAAGTATTGATATTTTTGTTTTTTTTTTGTTGTATATTAAACATGATCAGTAAAGTGAGCTTGTGCTTAAGGTAGTAGCTACACATATATGACATATTTGTTGTTGCCCAAATAGTGCTTCAAGTTTCTACCTCTTTTGAAATCATTCCTTTTTAGGTTCATCCTTTGGAACTTCGGGGTATTCTAACGTAACTCCTGGCTCACAAGTGAATTTGGGGCAGCAAAATGGGAAAGAAGCAGTTTTGTTGGTTTTGTCAGTGTCCAATTTACATTTTTCATTAGTTAATGGCAAAGGTCCACAATCTTCTACTAATTCCAGAAGCCTGTATAGATTTAATTTCCTTTTTAAAGAGAGGAAAGCATATTTAAATGTATCTTAGCTTACTTGGCTGGATTGTCTTCACTTTGGACACAAGTTGAACGGCCGCAAAACGGTGTTAAGTCCCAAGTTTTACCAGGTTCGACTGTTGCGCAACGCGTCGATGCAAAGCACATGCCAGGAAAATCTGTACGAAAAATGTATATATGACTTCATTGTCTACTGTTTATGTCTGTCACCTCAAATAGTAAAAACAATTCAATCGCAACGTATGAGCCAATACGACAGCTGTAACACCCAACATCATAAAAGGTGAAAAATATGTACGAGTTTTTTTTCAAATAACGAACTTAAGATAAACTTTTGAATGTGGAAGATAAAATACTGTTAGCAATTATAGCCAAGCCAAACGAGACCACCATATAACTCAATAAAGTGAAATTGAAATTGAGTTTGTGTGATATTTGCTATTGCGCAAAACTTATTCAGTTTCATTTGCAAAACTACGAGAGTG
>NC_051847.1:102049266-102059696 GCF_002237135.1 Teleopsis dalmanni | reverse complement strand
GAAGAAGAGGAAATTTAATTAAAATAACAATTTAAATATGTTCACGTAATATGTTAATATAAAATACAGACGAAATAATTAATATATAAATAATAAAAACATAAAAAACATAAGAAAATAATGAAGCTTTCATACAAGAAAATTAAATGAAATATCCTCAAAATCATATAATAGAGGAATTAAATTGAATAAAGAAAATGGTACATGATATATGAATAACCCTAATACAAAATTGAACTCCTATTAATTAAGAAATCAATCCCTCAGAGATAATCAGGGAAATAAAATTTGAGTTGATGGAAAGAAAATAATGCCAGCATTGGAGAAAATATTAAAATTTAATATAAAGATTAGAGTTTTTTATAAAACGCCTTTTATAAAAACTTTTACGGTCAAAACTGGTCTCAGCGTTCTTTCGGGTTATCTCACATAAACATAAACTTAACTACAAAAATTACTATTTTACATAATTTTCAAGTTTTTTAGGCTAGTTGGTAATTAATTATTTCATTATTAATTCGGTTAATTGAATTTTTTTGTTAAACAAAATGTATAAGGACCCTTCAATGTATTTTTAACAATTTTTCCTATTGATGTCTTTTTTTTATAATTTCTAGACCTCTTATCTCTTGTTATATGCACCCGTGTGTTTACAAATTTATATAATAAATCACAAATTGACTAACTAATCCAAAAAAAGAAAAATTGAAATGTTTATAAGTGATTTACCTGCTTTTAGCACAATCCGTTTCTAAATACCTTCCTTCTCGTGGAACATGGTTTTATTAAAGTTAACGTGGCTCCAGGAACGGCCGGGTCTACATCTCGAAGCCACTCGTCATCGACTCGAAATCGATGACCAAGTGACGTTCATCATTCCTAACTCGAGTTACAACAATAACAACAACATACAAGTTATCGTTGTATTTATATAAAAATATATTGGAAATTCTGCTTTCCATGTTGTAAACTTAAGTTTAAATATTATATGTGCCTTTTAAGCTATTTTTAAAAATGAAGAACAAGTATTGATATTTTTGTTTTTTTTTTGTTGTATATTAAACATGATCAGTAAAGTGAGCTTGTGCTTAAGGTAGTAGCTACACATATATGACATATTTGTTGTTGCCCAAATAGTGCTTCAAGTTTCTACCTCTTTTGAAATCATTCCTTTTTAGGTTCATCCTTTGGAACTTCGGGGTATTCTAACGTAACTCCTGGCTCACAAGTGAATTTGGGGCAGCAAAATGGGAAAGAAGCAGTTTTGTTGGTTTTGTCAGTGTCCAATTTACATTTTTCATTAGTTAATGGCAAAGGTCCACAATCTTCTACTAATTCCAGAAGCCTGTATAGATTTAATTTCCTTTTTAAAGAGAGGAAAGCATATTTAAATGTATCTTAGCTTACTTGGCTGGATTGTCTTCACTTTGGACACAAGTTGAACGGCCGCAAAACGGTGTTAAGTCCCAAGTTTTACCAGGTTCGACTGTTGCGCAACGCGTCGATGCAAAGCACATGCCAGGAAAATCTGTACGAAAAATGTATATATGACTTCATTGTCTACTGTTTATGTCTGTCACCTCAAATAGTAAAAACAATTCAATCGCAACGTATGAGCCAATACGACAGCTGTAACACCCAACATCATAAAAGGTGAAAAATATGTACGAGTTTTTTTTCAAATAACGAACTTAAGATAAACTTTTGAATGTGGAAGATAAAATACTGTTAGCAATTATAGCCAAGCCAAACGAGACCACCATATAACTCAATAAAGTGAAATTGAAATTGAGTTTGTGTGATATTTGCTATTGCGCAAAACTTATTCAGTTTCATTTGCAAAACTACGAGAGTGAAATAAAAACTGAAACCGGTTTCCGAATTAGGAAATTACAGTCGTACTCATTTAAATATTCACTTAAAATGGATTTCGTATTGGCGCAGTTACTCATGACTTAACTACCAATTGCAGTTTTCAAGACTTAGCCTTCGATGACTCAATATTCACTGAAAGCGTGAATACCAAAGTTGTAGAAAAACCGAAACTATGATGAGAAACAAAAGTCGTATAGCCGTATAGCTGTATTCAGTCGATGATTCATTGAAGTATACGCAATGTGTGCCCTATGTGAATCGTTCAAATTTTCATACACGTTTCTCACCTCTGAGTACATCCGCCGGAATTAAACGCTTATAGACTTTGATGTTTTCGTCATTTTTGGATAGTTTCTCCTCTTCGGCAGCAATTGCTGATGATAGAAAAACAGCAACAACAACAGCGACACAAAACAATACCGAAAACTTAATCATCTTAAATGAATTAATTTGATTTATTTACTTTTCAAGCTATTCGTGTGATTTGCAGTCGCAACTTTCAATACAAAGCTTTGAGCCGAAAATCAAGCCACAACTCTCAACGAAACCAATACGTCCGCTTCAAGCGAAAACGAGTAACGAACTAAATCTGTGAGCTGGTAAGCAACTCCTTTTTATAGTTGAATTTAAATCTTTTAATCGTGTTTTATTTGATTTTAAATCAGCAACCGTTGACATATACAGGGTGTTTTCTGCTTAATTTGCTATACTGGCATTTTTTATTTTTAATAATGTACATAATCTTCGTTACGTTAATGGAACTCCCTAAAGCCATTCACTAAAAATTCTATTTATATTTGTGTTTTATGCCTCCAAAGCACTCAAAGTCAATACACGTTACTCACTAAAGCTTATACAATATAAGAAATGGCCATACCGCAAGCTGTGAACCCTGTAATGTTAAACTAAATGTATTTGCATACAACTTTTTTTTGTTATTCAATATTAAGCTAGTCAGTCTAATTTGTTGAGTGATTCGCTAACAACTGATCTATGTTTTAACTTTCTATAATGTGTTATATTGTATGCCATTAAGTTTCAAGTTTAGATCTTAATTTGATTTCTTATTTCTATTTCATATACATATATATTATAGTATGTTCGGATTTAAGTGAATCACTCAAGAAAGACATTTCTTCAGGTTAGAGTTTTTGGATTCAACTGGGCACAGAAACGGTTGCGATTCAGAATACAAAAAATTTGGACATCTCTAATATTGGCTGATATGAAAACCACCATAGCTGGGGCTATGGCTGTTTTGTATATAGATTAGCAAATCCAAATGCTCTCTGGCACGGAGAGTAGAAGTGAAGCGTAATTTTTATACTGAGATCGTGTTTGGTTAGATCAAAGCTCAAACGAAACCACAAGCTTTTCGAAAGTTTTAGCGAAATTTTTGGCTTTTCCATGACTTTTGCTGTGTTCTACAACTACCAAATACAATGCAATACAACACAATACGTATTTGCTTACCCATATGGTCGTAATTAGTTAAATACTAACAATGAACCTTCCACAAACAATGGGCATAAATGTAAGTCAAGGTCAGCATTATACTTGTATAAAACGCAATGCGGGCGTTGCAGCAAAGTCTACGAATAAATGGCTTAGACGTAATTATACTGTAATTATGTAGTTACACTTTGTGAACACTTAATTCTCGATGAAAAGGCCGCTTGGTCTGCTCTCGCAATAGTCAACCAACCATTTGTACTGGCAAGTAAATATGGTAGTTCCTCACTTCCTGATTCATTTTGTTTATATCAAGAGAACCGTCATTCATCATTCATTCATTTTTGGCTTTGATAAATTAAAAAAAATTATGCAAGTTTCTAAAACAGAAATTAATTTGATCCTAGCAGTGCTGTTTGCCTCTTAGCTTTCTACTTAAAGTATATGGTTTGTTTGTGACTTGGCTGGATATTGGACTTTGTGCCTGTCCAGCTTTAACAACGCACAGAAGAAACTTATTTCATATGTAATGTTTGTCACCAGAACAGATTAAGAACTCTTCTCCGAATTTAGTTCTGCACTTTGTCCACAAAGCTTTAAAAGGCTTTGTGTAAATAAAAGTGAATTTGGTACAATAGGACTCTCGCAGCAGTACCGACTGTGGGCGATTTCACGACAATAGTTTTAATAAATAAAAATAAATAATAAATATGATTTGTTTTGCACTTAATATGCGATCGATACTTTAAAATAATTCATGCATATCTGAGGCCTAATTATACTAATTTATATTACTTTATATTAACTGCTTGCTTTTTATTTTGATTTCATACTCTGTTGGATAAGGGAGAAAATATCAAATGCATTAATACTAGCTTAACCTTTTGATCAATAAGTAGCTAGTTTCTGGCACAAGTGGCACAAGTGGCAGAAAATCCAGAACAAATAATTTGAATAATTGAATAATTACCAAACTGAGAGAATTTGCATTGACCAATTAAAAAAAAGTGTTTTAATGTGAATCTTCATTTACAGAATTTTGAATTGTTATGTATTTTACTTTTATTCTACTTTCTTATTTATAGAGATAATTTAACCCTCTATGACCGCGCAAATTCCAACCAGAATAACACTCCAGTCAGTAGTACCAATAATACCTAAGTGTTCTTCTTATAGATAAAGTACTAAGACGTTGTACTAAAAATTTAGTTAAAATTTAAAAACCACAAAGACCATAAGTTATATGATCAAAATATTTAAAGAAAAATCATGGGCACAAGTTCTAAGCTTGGCAATCGCAGTCCAAACAAATTATATACGGACTATAAACTAATTAAATAAAAATTCCATTATTTCCTAAGACCATTGATGAAGTGTACTTGGCAATACTCGAAACAGCGTTGTATGGTCAGCCAAATTTTAATAAAAATTAAAATAAATTTTTGTGTTTGTCCTTTATTTCTTTCTTTGCTATTCGAAAAACCCTCTAAAAAGAAAAATCAAAATCATAAAAAGCAGCATAAGAAAATAATGAATAAGTCAAAAAAGCTGGAGTTATTGAAGATTCATCTTATAAAGTCAAATACATTCATCTTAAATATGATGAAAAATATTTAGTGTTCTTAACTATTATTTACCGTTTTTTAGTATATATTATTATAGTGGTAGGCTGTTAAAGTTGAGGTTTTAGTTTTAGAAGTTTCAATCAGTAGGCCAGCCTACTGTCTTATGGTAATATATATTAATATAAAGATTAATATATAATATAATATATATAATATATATATTAATATAAACAATAATATATATTATATATATAATATATATATATATATATATGTATAGAAGAGAAGAGAAGATGTAAAGACTTTGATTAAAATTTATTTTCTTGTAATTGCCTACAGGTAGAATCTAGTACAGTACTCGTACTACTCGTATTACAAGTAATACGAATTCGTTCAATGTTTCCCAATTCATAGACCATGTATAGTCACCATAGTATTTCATTCACTTTAGCCGTATTCCATAAAGAGGAGTGCGTGAGTACTTTTTGACTCATAGTCCGGAACTTCCGGAACATGGAACTATCACGGATCTGCTTAAAAAGTACCCGGATTTTGTAAATAAAACACACAAATTTAAATTTTATTCCAAATTTATTTTATCTCCTTCAAAATATGCTTCTTCTGAAGCGATACACATATACCAACGCTTAACCTAATCTTCCATACACTTTTCGTAGGCCCGTGCAGGTATGGCTTTTAGTTCCTTCAGTGAATTTTCTTTTACCGATTCAAGACAAGTATTAGTCTCACATTAACAGCTGCTGTAAACTAACTAATTGATAGATGGCGCTCAAATTTGACCATACGTCAAGAAAGGGTGTATCAACATAACAAAAAAAAAATTTTTGAAAAAAGTCTATTACTTAAGAGGTAGTTAACAAACAACAAAATCCGGATACTTTTGCGAAGAAGGTAAGTTGTTATTTCTGACATAACTAATCATCTGCTTAATCAAATTTTCTGTTTTTTATTTTCAAATATATATATATATATGTATATGTACATTTGTTATTGTTACATATTTTTGCATTACAAACCGATGGGTGTTTATGAAGGTGATTGATTTCAACAATGCTCTAAAGCTAGATGCCATTATTTTAAGGCACTTTGCGGAATTCATATTTTTATTAGTTAACTTCTTCTTTAACTTCTTTAAGTTAACTTTAACGCATATATGTTGTTATTATTTATTTGTGTAAGAATAAAATGCATTCCATTCAAAAACTACTTATTTCCACAGTTTTTTACAATTAGTTTGTTCTAAGCTTTATAGCTATTTACTAGGCGGTTAAGTTAATTAGGCGAGTCATGGTCTGGATGGAATTGGATATGGCTCTGAGTTCCTGAGCCATCCCTCTCTTATCATCTCAGAGGTGTCCACTATTGCAAGGTAGCTCTGAATTTCGTAGATTACCATAAAGTTTTTTGGAGACTGCATCCTCATATTTTAAATAATGGTACTATGTAGGGACTAAATCAATAATCTTAATAATGAGCAAACTTAACAATGTTATACAAGTGGATTTTTAATTAATCATTAAAAGTGTTCTGGTAATATTTACGTATTTATTTCTTATTTAAAATATGAAGAAGATTTTTTATCAACTCCGGAAATAAACAAAATATTTTAAGAAGAAAATAATTTTAAACATATTTAAAAAGACAACAAATTAAATCAATTATTTTCGGCATTAATAATTTTTTCTTTTTTTTACCACATGTGTTTAAAACCGGTGATAAGATAGTAAGCAAAACTAAAACATACAAAGTAGAATTGTGATCTAAGTGTTGTAAAATTCTTTCCCTAACCTTAGATACATTATGTTTGTGATAAACATTTCTACATTAGATGAATAGTCTCAGCATAATCCTAGAAAATCAAATTGTGATAGATTCAATAGACTGCTCAATAGAAAAATAGAAATTCTTTCTACGAAAGTATCAAGTCAAGATATGACTTCCATAACAACTGGTTCAAAGTCCGCATACAAAATCGAGTTTAAGAATCCAACAAAGTATCTTCGAACTCTCGCTGTCTCAAAATTGAACATATTGAAGAATCGGCCAGACTTTGATTAGTCGTCAGCAAAAGGTCTCTTTATTTCTCTCTATAAAAAAATTAAATGGGTAATCGACTCTTTTTCTTCATAAAAAAATTCAGGCCCGGATCGTATCGTAGAAATGATATTCCAATCTCTGAGAGATATAGTTTTAAATTATTCTGTAACAGCCCTTCCCTCAAGTAAGAGTAGTTTTCATTCCAAAAGCAGGTAGAAAAGGCCACAACACGGCGAAGAACTACCGACCATTAAGATTGCTTAATGTTCTTCTCAGATCGATACCTATTTTTAGTATTGATAGATCGATACCTGGTTATCGGCTGCTTAGTATGCAAATTTAAGAGAGTATAAGATATAATTTGTAGCTCACGTCACCATTTTATTTAAATATTTCTTAAAACTAAACCATAACTAAATTTTTGCTTATGTTTATAGGAAGCATTTGAAGTATTATGTCTTGATGAGATAGTTCATTGCTTGCTTAGACGGTAAAACGGAAATATAACATGATAAAATGCTGTCAGTCACTGTTTGGCACAAAGATTTCATGATTTAAACGCTAAGACTACATTCCTCGGTGACGTTATTGTGACTTTCCATCAAACTCTTTGAATACTGAGAATAACGAATCAGATTGCTTATGTCTTCGCTTATATTTTGATAGTACCTTGTCATCAGAATTTCCTCAAGAGGAGATTGAGAGGCAGAACTGGTTCAATTCTGACGGGTTGAAGACGGATGAAAGTATAGAAGCCAGAATATATATACTCCGCAGGCATAGGAATTAGTGACCATTGCGAATTTACTTTAATATTAAAAGTATAAATTTTATCCATACTGAGAATATGATTTTAGACAGCGAGCATAGACTTTCATGAAAACGACTCAGGCACCTATAACACATATTTCAGTAGTATGTATTTCGTCTAAATATTTCTCGTATGTGGATTATATATTAACGTACTAAGCAATAGTTCCAAGACCTCGAGCTTCAGCAGCAATCTTTACTATTGGTTCCATCCGGTCAAGTATATAGTTTTTACATT
Organism: Teleopsis dalmanni; assembly: GCF_002237135.1. NCBI lineage: Eukaryota > Metazoa > Arthropoda > Insecta > Diptera > Diopsidae > Teleopsis > Teleopsis dalmanni. The sequence goes on along the minus strand of NC_051847.1, from coordinate 102,051,698 downwards.
ATACTTTCTTCCCCTCCTTGAACAAATTTTTTAATTTGGCATTACAAAATACTTCTTGCTATTCAATTTTTATATCTTGTATTTGCATGCTTGAAATTAATTGCCGATAAAACTAGACTATTCAACTTGGAACTAATGTTCACTATCGTTTTACTGATTAAAAGTAAAATCGTCGATTAAATCCATGAAATGATATTGGATAATTGGAGAATGAAAGTGCGTGAGTTGGCTCATGCTGTAGATATCTCAACTGAACGGGTACATCATATTTTACACTAATATTTGGACATGAAAAAACTCTCCGCGAGATGGGTGCCGTGATTGCTCACACTCAACCATAAGCGCTATCGTATGACCACTTCAAAAGAATGTTTAGCGATGTTCAGCCGTAATCCGAACTAATTTTTGCGCCGTTTTGTAGAGCAGACAGACGTAGCCGAGCAGACAGTGTGGACCGTGATGGCAAGGATGTCTGTTGCTACCATCGTAAGTTTGGTCACAGCGAAAAAGAGTAAAAAAAAATAATCTGTCGTCGACTTGTTTCTACAACAAAAACTATAGTCTGAAATTCTTCGTTTACACGAGAGCTGATGTTAGTGTCATTGCAACCCAATTCTTAACAGCGATGTTGTCCAGACTAGCATATGTACATATTTGGAGCCAACAAATCTCCAATCAAAATGTTTAGTGGAAAGAGAGTTACATTTAATGTGTACTCTTTCTCCTGAAATTCCTGGAAAATATAGTTCTATTTAATTCTAAAAGTACGTTAAAAATTTTTTTAGTATAATAAATAGCTTAAAAATTTATAGTACAAGTATAGTATATACCATATGTATAGTATATAAGTATAGAAGAATGAAAGTATTTCATTAGGACACTATTAATGTCATAGTTCTTTTGTTAATAAAAATTGTGGAAGGTGGTTTGTAACATCCTGGTGGTGGAACCGGAGATGACCAACACGATTAACGGACAGAAAACAAAAATAAATTGTTCATAGAAAATCAAGAGCTGACCACACTCCGAGAAAAGCTGAAACTAGAAGTAACTCGGCTAAAAGCCGCAGATACTACTTAAAAGGGAAGAGATGTTGCTTGTGGTCAGCTAATTTGTAGCTGATTTGTACCTTGCCCATTTTGCGTTCTTGGCATTTCTGAACGTTTTCAAAGAGGATGTATCTGACTCATTCATGCCTAGAATGAATTCTAAAATCATATGATATGGAAAGGAATGTCAAATAGGAAAGTTATAAATAATATCCTGTCAGTTTTTAGTTATCAAAATTGGCCTGTTGCCTTCATTACATAGAAAAAGGTCATTAATAAATATAAAATTATAAAAAAACTCACCACATCCATTAGTACTAGAGCTATTTCATACTCCATGATGAGCATTGGCTTTAAAGCCTATAATTAGCTCCACACCAAGTCTCCTAACGTAGCTTGCCATCTGTGCCAGGATACCTAATAGTAGTAGTAATAGTAGTATGTATAATAATGATAGGCCAAATATGTGGATAGTGCTGATATTTGGCTCAATTAGCCCTTAATACTTACTGGGGGTTGACCTTTTTTGTCATTATATTCCTAAATTAAGAGAACAATGCATCTTTTATTAATTTGTCTACAAGATCTTGCCTCATCCTTATTTAACGCATACATTTAGCCATAGTTATTAGTCCTAAGTCCGCATACAAATTCCATATAAAATCATGGTTTTTACACCAGGACCATATCAGCCTCCTTGTTTGAGGTATCCAGGTAATCAAGTTCCAAATAGGTTCATCTCGAGAATGGTGCGATTTAGCATCACACACTATGGTCTTGATATGGCATAGATTAAAGGTATACAAATACTATATTACGTGGTGTAAGCATATTGAAGCCAAAAAAATCCAAATGAAGTTCCAAATGATAATGAGTTGCACTGGTTCGTTAATAACATTTTCTTCCTGTGCTTAGAGTACAAAGTACTTTTGTGTAACAACATCATAAAACCAATGTGGAGTTATGGTATCCAGCTATTTGGTAATGCTAGTGGTTCAAATATTGCAATTATCCAAAAAGCTCATCAAAACTACTGAGAACAATCACTGGTGCAGCATGGTATATGAGGAATGAAAGGGAATGAAATTAATACTGTTAGTCTGAACTTTTTCATTTTCATTTTATTTTGCCTAGAACATCTCATTTCGGTGATCTTTGGGAGGCTTCTGTTAAATCCGCAAACGATCACTAAAATAGAACATTAATGATCATTAAGCCAACGTTTGAAGAGCTGTCAGAAGTAGTAACCGAAATAGAAGCTATTCTCAATTCTCATTAATACCACTATCGTTCGGGCGAGTACGAATCTTTGACTCCTGCCCATTTTCTGATGGGATGATCTTTCAAAGCGTTATCGGATCAAACTGCGCTTGCTAACATTGA
>NC_051847.1:101992439-102049166 GCF_002237135.1 Teleopsis dalmanni | reverse complement strand
AACCTTGCTAATAAATAAAACTCTCAAAATTTATGATGTAAATAATCTTTTAATCAAACTTTTTAACAACAATAAACAACTTTATTTAAGAACAAAATTGGAAACGTTTTCCTTAAAACAAATTAATGAACTGAATATATTTTACATTTAAATTTCAAATAATTCACAGACTACTGCGTCGCCACAGTACCTCCCTCCTAGCGACGAAGTTCGGGCGACGACGCGCTACACATGAAGAGAAGTTACTCGCGGTAGTCACACAGCTTCGCTGGGAAATGCACTGCTCGGCCAGAACGCGTAACCTTTGAGGAATCGACTGACGGTTTAGGAACCCTCTTCTCGAGTGCATGCTTCCGCTCATGACTGACTACGGACGATGGCGAAAACTGCTTGCCGACGTCTTCATCGTTAGTAAAATAAGCTGGTTTTAACCTGTCTAATGCGACGGTGCACCTGCTCCCTCTTCTGTTAATTACGAAATTTTTCTCACCTCGTTGCAGTACTTGAAACGGTCCTTCATAAGGCTGTTCCAAAGGAGCTCTCACCCGATCGACACGCACGAATACAAACTTACTGGTTTGCAGATCGCTAGAAACATATACTGGATGATGTCCATGTCTGCTGCCGTTGATTGTCCTCAGCTGAGCCAATGCTTTACGAAGTGTTGAAACGAAATCGGTTTCACCTGATTTTTGGCATTTCTGTAACAATAGCTGTCCAGGAACACGTAACGGGTTTCCATACAACATTTCAGCGGAACTGACGCCTAGATCTTCCTTTAGGGTAGTCCGCAACCCCAGCAGAATCAATGGGAGAGTGCGCGTCCAGTCATTAGAGTTATGGCAACGCAAAGCAGCTTTCAACGTCCTATGCATACATTCAACCATCCCATTCGCTTGGGGGTAATATGCTGTCGTGTGAATGTGCTTGATACCCAATAATCTGGATAACTCTCGGAAGATCGTTGATTCAAGCTGACGTTCTAAATCTGTGGTGATAATGTGAGCAACGCCGTAATGTGCTACCCATCCTTCGACAAACGCGCCGGCGATGACTTCGGTCGTCATGTCTGATACAGGAACCACCACGGGCCACCGTGAAAAACGATCAATGCACGTCACACAGTATCTTTTACCCTGCGACAATGGTAGTGGTCCGATGATGTCCATATGCACATGTTGGAAACGCTCATCTACGCCTGCGAAACAGCCTATAGGTGACTTGGTGTGCCGGTTAACTTTAGACAATTGGCATGCGATACAATTCTTGACAAACTCGGCTGCGTCCTTTGCTAAACCTGGCCAGACGAAACCTGCTTGAATCAGTTTGCGTGTCGCTCTTACGCCTGGATGCGCTAAGTTGTGTAGCTTTGGCATCACTAACTTACGACAACAACGAACGGTCGCACAACACCTTTGGAAATGTCGCAAAATACCTCAGTATTATAAATTGGTAACTTATACGCAACGAGCTTCAAAGATGTGTCGGCTTGATGTTCAAGTAATGCATCATCTGATACTTGCGCCTTAGCTATCAAGTCCACTTATACTGCCTCAAATTCAATTTGAGCGATACGCGAAAGTGTGTCGGCCACACAATTATCTGCACCAGCTATATGACGGATGTCAGTGGAGAATTGGCTTATGAATTCCAACTGCCTAACGCGCCGTGGCGAAGTCTTCTCGCTGTTCTGCTTGAACGCAAACGTGAGCGGTTTATGATCAGTCAGAATGATGAAATCGCACCCTTCGAGTGCGTACTTGAAATGCTGTATAGCTTGAGCGATGGCAGTAAGCTCTCTGTCGTACGCGCTATATTTTAATTGCGCCGTATTCAACGCCTTCGAATAAAATGCTAAAGGTTGCGACTTGCCTTCTACAATCTGCTGCAAAACAGCACCGACTGCTGTATCGGACGCATCAGTGGTCAACGTAAGCTGAGAATCCGACGCCATGAAGTTCAGAATTGTACCATGTGCTAAATCCGCCTTGAAAGAATCGAATGCGGAAATGTCTTCTGGCTTCCAGATAATCTTGCTATTATCGTTTTTTCGATTCCCAGGAGTGAGATTGAACAGACATCGCTGACTGCTGACAGCGTTGCATAGAAACGGTCGATAAAAGTTAATCATCCCCAGGAAGCGCCGAAGCTCCTTCACTCTTGGTGGAAAATCACGAATTGCGGCCACCATGCTTTCGGGAGGCTTGAAACCGTGTGCACTGATGGAGTGGCCCAAAAATTCGATCTCGCTGCAACCAAATTCACACTTGGCAAAATTCACTATCAGACCAGCTTGACGAAGACGCTCAAAAACGGTTTGGAGATGAACTCGATGTACTGCGGCGTCTTTTGAAGCAATCAATATATCATCGATGTATGCGAAAACAAAATCTAGTCCAGCCAAGGTTGCGTTAATAAACCGTTGAAATGTCTGGGCTGCGTTTCGTAAGCCAAATCTCATGAAACGGAACTCGAATAACCCAAAAGGGGTAGTAATCACCGTTTTCGGTACATCGCATTCCGCCATTGGAATCTGGTGGTACGCCTTTTGTAAATCAACCTTAGAAAAAATGTTTTTTCCATGGAGAATGGTTGTTACGTCATGCAGGAAAGGGATCGGGTACCGGACCGGCTTCGTTCGCGCATTCAACATACGATAGTCACCGCATGGTCGCCACGAGCCATCGCTCTTCCGAACCATATGCAATGGGCTCGACCAAGGACTCTTTGACCTTGGTGCCGTATGCGCGTATCGCCGTGCCATTAGCAGCAAACAAGCTGGGTAATAATGAAACAACTGACTTACCTCGTTTGATACCGTATTTTTTCGGTAGTACAGACAGATCCGCTCCGGTGTCGATAAGAAATGTGGTTGATGTCGCCGGATCTCGTATTGTCAGTCGAGCTATAATTACGTTGCCCTCCAATCGGCTCGAGTCGATTGCGGCATGCTTAGTTTTTTAACTTTGCATTAGATGTATACGTGCATGGCTGACGACATCAGTTTAGCTAATTCTACCAGGTCAACACTTGATGTTTGTAAAATGGCACGTACCTGCTGTGGTAGACGTTGGAGCCAAAGTGACTTCCGGAATGCAAACTGCGCCTCGATTTGCGCGAACCAAATTTCTGGTCGTTCGTGCCAAAATGGCGGTACCTTGACGGACACGCGACTCACATTACCTTCTTATAACTCAGTCTCTCTCTGCACCGCTGCGGCTTCGTTGACAGTCGACAAAGACATGCTGCTTGAAAATGTTGCCTGCAAAAATATTGTTCAATTAATTTTGATGGGCATAACCGTTTGTTCTTATCACGTCGGGGTCACCACTTTAGCAAAGGACTCCACACTTTGCTAATCAATAAAGACACGAATATTTAACAACAACAAACAACTTTATTTAAGAGCCAAATTGGAAACGTTTTCCTTAAACAAATTAATAAAACTGAATATATTTTAAATTGAATTTTACATTTAAATATCAATCAACTCATAGTCTACTGCGTCGCCACAAGGGTTTTCGAATAGCCAAGAAAGAAAGAAAGAACAAACACAAAAATTTATTTAATTTTATTGAAATTTGACTGACCATACAACGCTGTTGCGAGTATTGCCAAGTACTTATCGTCAGTGGTCTTAGGTAATAATCGAATTTTTAATTAGTTTATAGTCCGTATCTAATTTGTTCGGACTGCAAGTGCCAAACTTAGAGCTCGTGTCTGTCAAATTAGAAACAATGACTAATCGTGTTTATCCACAAGTACCCAAGGCTGCACAAACTTTGAGTTTGTGCACTATTCAAACGAAATAGTTAGGAAAAATGTATTTTTACTTCTTACCAGCACTCTCCTGAACGTTTTAAATATTGAAATGCTCCAGTTTGCTTAGCATTTCATTTATCTCATTGAAATGTCTCCATTGTGATAGCGTTCCGCTTCTAGCCGCTTATTTTCTTTTCTCTTCTTTTAATAATAATATATGAAGAAATATACGGTTTTTCACTTAATCCAAATCCAAACTTAATTATATTTATTGGCGAAGTTTTTTATTTTGCGCCGTGCCTCCTTCTCACTAAGTGGAAGTTATTCCTATTGTGAATGTTCACTGAAAATATATTGCAATATATTGCAATTCCAGTCATCCGTTAAAATCATATGAACAGAAATAATGGATTGCAATATATGAAAACAAAAGAATAAAAAATGCTTACGATTGCCTTCTATTACTAATTTTGTTTTCTTTTATTTATTCATTTAGTGTTTACAGTTTTTATATGTTATGTTTTACACAACATAACAATAAACATATGTCAAAAATAAGCATTTAACATATATTCAAAGTGGTGTAAATCTGTTTCAGCTAGACTTAATGTTGCTCTTTATAACATTGAAAGAAAAATCATGGCTATTATAAATGGTTGATTTATTATATTTCAATACAAAATTTTTTATATTAATTATTATTATTTTTAAAAAAAAAATCATATTAATTATGATAGGTATATAATGAATTAAATGCCTATCAATATTACAAATGAAGTAGATATCTTAGTTGCAGAAGCAATTTTTACACTCGTGTGGGTTGAGCCAAAATAAATCAAATAAAAGTTTTAATTAAGCATGTATTAGGTGTTTAAACTAACTCATCGAAATTTATCGAAAATTATCGACATTTTGCCGTCCCTGTACAAATTGATTTAGTGTTTAGGTGTATGTGAAATTAAAGATTATTTTTTATGACAAAGTTGTTTTTTTTTCGGAGAGTTTTTCAATTGTTAATAATCGCGTTTAATTAAAACGGAGCTTTGAAAGTGACGTTTACTTCCAAACTTTGGAAATAGCTAATTAAAATAAATACAGTGTTATTTTGAATTGTGATATTGTTTGCAACGTAGTTTTAAGAAATGAGTTTTGAATATCTCCGCGACAACTTGCGAATTTCAATAGCTCAAATATGTCAAACTATTGGGTATAATTCTGCGCAAACCATATCTTTAGAACTTCTTCAAGACATACTGCATAAGTTTTTAAATGAATTTTGTCGAGATTTAAGACGGCAAATTGAGCACAGTAAGTCTCATCGTTAGCTATACGATATTTTTATAATAAACGTACAAAATTTTAACACACTATGTTACGCGAAGCGCTTGTTTAAGAATATACAATTAAGCAACAAATTATCAACTTGTGTTGTTGCACAAATTTTGCATATAAATTTTGCATTGCGCTTATTGTATTTTGTTTATATTGTTTGGATCCAAATACTATACTAGTTGCCAAAATAATGTATTAAAAAAAAAAAAAATTTGGTATAATAACAATGCAATAGCAAATTGAGTTGTTTACATAAAATAAGAAGATTCAAATGTTTAATATAATTTTAAAATTAGTCTTAAATACATTTATAATGTTATTCCATAAATTCTCTTATCAAATAAAACCTTACAAATTCCCGATTTGAGAGTTATATAATATCTGTGTATATATAGTAATTTAATATGTAATAACAATAAATGTTTTTGTTATGTATAGATAACCGAACAGAAGCAAATTTGAATGATGTATATCTGACATGTAAAAATCTAGATATTAACATTGATGAGTTGATCACCTACTTATATAATGTGGAACCTGTGCCGTTTGCTGTAGATTTGCCTAAGTTTCCTTTGCAGAAAAGTAAATTTTTGTATTTTTTGGATCCTAAAAATAAAGAAGCACATTCTCGCCCGCCACATATGTACAAATATTTACCACCAATATTGTCTGCGGAAGAACAAAATGTGTCATACCAAATTGATAAAAATTGGCATAAATCAAATCCTGAACTTGAAAAAAATTCGGCAAATAGTGAAGAGATTTTAAACAATTTGGTTGATGTTAAAAATGCGCATCTAGAGTCTTGTAAATTAAATGATATTTTCAAAATTTCTCCCACCTCCTATTTAATTGATAACGAAGGACGACCAACAAGACAACTTAATAGTGTGACCATGACAACTGGCGGGCTTATATCGACAGCAGTAGACGGCAGAACTCCTGATGCAATTGTTCCAGATGTCATAGGTTTGTAAAACACTTGTAGTTGTAAAATTACTGTACACAGATAAGTTAAATTGAAATCCTTTAATGTATGTTCTTTACTATTTTAGAAAAATTAGCAGGTCTAGATGCTCCGCCACAATCAACACCTCCAGTTCCAGAAGTGGAATATTTTTCTAACAGTATTGATATATTAAATGGCGATGAAACCAAATCTAATGTTCTTGAAAAATTTTCGAATCCTGTAAACACAGAAAGTGATTGTACAAACGCAATTTTATCTGCGAAGGATTCAAACTGTATTTCCAAAAAGATTAAAACTAACACCAGTGAAACAAAGAATGAAAAACTTCCAGCACTTGTAAAACCAAATTCTTCTACCACCATACCGTCACATATTCCCCAATTTTCAAATATAAATAATGCAAAAGATTCTAAAGTAAATAAAAAAAGGCCTCTAAATAAACAAGCTGATAACTTTGACCTCCAAAATGAGAAATTGCAAAAGAAACGTCTAAAAATGCTACAAAAACTCAACACAAAAACTGAAAAGAATAAAAAAATGTTTGAAAATTCTGGTGGAAATACAAAATCTAAAGAAGATATAAATACATCAATTATGTCTCTTTTTACACCGGGTTCTAAAGATTTAAACTTTGATAAATTAAAAAAGAAACAATCAAAGCAAAAACACCTTAAACAACAAATACGTTTAGAAATGCATACAAAAAGCATAATGAATGTTAATTCAGTTGCAGATGATTGTTCGGAAAATAATATTTTTACAAATAAAGCGTCATTAGACCTTTTAAACACTAATATTAAAAGCGAAACAAGAGAAAATAATTTCAAAAATTTAACAAATATAGAATCTATTGTCAATGAAGTACAAACAAATATAACGGATGATTTTATTTGTAATCGTGAAATTAAAATGGGTCAGCAAGATTTGAAGGAACCCGCAGATCTAACATTAATTGAAAATAGGGAACCAAATTTTTCATGTAGCGGAATTAAACTATCAACTGAACCTAGCCGTTCTAAATTGAATATATTTAAAAAGATTTCAAAACAAAAAAACGTAAAATATGTGGCTACTGCTGCAAACAATTCAACATTAGCTACAACAAACTGTAATTTGCAAGATAGCCCAATTATAAGTTTGCCAACGGGCACAACTATTACGCCAGCCTCACCAAATATATCTGAACTTGAAAGCACGTCTCTAAATATAAATGTTAATAATTCACAACTGAATATTACATCTGATAATTCTGATAATAAATTAAATATAATAAATAAACCAAAAAAGCGTGGTCGTAAACCAGGCAGTAAAAATCAACCGAAACTAATTTCAGTTGATGGTTTAATTGCTCCAAACAATCAAAATTTAAAAATGATTAAAGGAATGAAGGGCATAACTAGTAACATACCAAACAATGTTATGAACCAAGAGCCGCTTAATTTAACTAATTGTAATGGTTTTCCAATGGGAATATCATTTCAGCAAAAAATGTTTGGACAAGAACTATTAGAATCCCAAATGAAAAAGCGTAAATCGCGTAAGAAAATAAAACCAACCGAAAATTTTATGAACTCAGATAATGTTGAAATGTTATCTAAACATAACTTTGACTCAACCATTAAAGATGAAGTAAAGTCAATTAACAAAAAATTATTACGTATGGATACGATTCTAAAATGTTCACCATCAATTTCACCATTTTTGCCAATAAATTCTACTGACATGCAGAAAACAATTACAAATTCTTTAATGTCCCCGTTAAAATCACCAGTTTCAAAAAAAAGGGATCAATCACAAACCAATAATATAGCTGCGAATGCGTTTTCATCGTCTTTTCCAACTTCATTTTCTAATATGCATCCGAATATGCTTTCAATGTTACCTTTGTATGCATTTCCTCCAAGACCTGGTTTAATACCAACACCAGGATTATTTCCGTCACAATCTTTAGCTGGTGCCTGCAATAGCTCTTTATCTGCGCCTTCATCTTCAGGATTTTTACCAGGATTTATGCCTTTAACAAATGTAAGATCAAATCAGTATTCTGCGGTAAAATCAACAGACGAAGGTAATTATTTACATTTTTTTAAAATGATGGGATTTGTACATATTTCTTTTTTAGTTAAAAATTACTCGCCATTATTTACTTTTATAAAATGTAGTGAAAGTTTTTCATTTACAAATATTTTTTATATAAAATATAGTCATGTAATTATTAATAGGTTATAAAATTATAAGTAATTGGTTATTCAGTTACAAAAGGCTTAATCAAATATTGATTTAATTCATTATTGTAATAACACAAGTGAAGTATTCATTGTAGCAAATAATAATCTTATTTCAATGGCATTGAAATGGAATGAATTACATTGAAATAATGTCGTACCTAAATTTATACAAGTATATAAATTCTTGATGTACCAAAGCGAGTTTATTTTTTCGTCCATTTACTGTGAGACTCTTTTTACAAAAATATTCCTAGTTTCCTAGTTCCAGCTGGATGAAATCTGGTAATAAACACAAAAACTTGACCTTCAGTAATTATCAAAATCTCTAAAATCTATTTGTTTTATCTTATTGTCGTTAAACCATAACAATTTAAACAAAGTTTTCCATATTGATATCACTAGTTTACAAATAATTAGGGTTTTTATTACTCAAATACAAGACCTATAGTTTTTACTATGTTTTTACTATAACTGTTTTTCTTGATTTCGAATTTGCCATTATTCACTAAAGATTGTTATGACTCTGTAAGTTTTTTATGTTGTCAATGTATTAGATATTAAACAAAAGCTGAAATTTATGTTATTTTACGGTACATAACGTAGTAATAGAATAAATAGTGCAGTTTCTATAGACACAAATGTGTATTGGATACGACTTTGGACTAGTTGGATAATTAACTTTGCCTCTTAGCTTCTAATTTGACAAGCTATAACTGAACAATCGCAATTTTTGATTTGGTGGCTGAGCTCCACAATTAAATACCATAAAGCCATAGGGGTTTTACAATTACTTTATAAACAATGACTTTCTTGCAAAGCAAAAGTTTTGAATATCAGCTTCTTAACTTTTGCATTTTTGTAAAATAAAGACTAATTTATTTTTTTTTTTGTTGGTAAATATGTGCATGTTTAGGCACCATCTAATTGTATGGCAAGGTATTTAGCGCCATCATCTCAGAATATGTGTTTTTCGTTTAACAGGTTGTTTTTACCGATATTCACTTATATTTTCATCTCTTAAATCAATTTTGTAGTTTACAAAAACCGTTTGAAGGTAATTCTACATTTTTGCGACTCACAAGTAAATGTTTGTCATTGGCAAAAGTTGCAATTGGTATATTCATTGCTTTCGCAAATTTACCAATAAAGTCTGTGTACAGGACGGGACCTAAAAAACTACCTCGATGTACCCCAGCTTTAACTTCATACAATTTTTTAGTCTGTATTAAAATGAGCGAAAAAGTGTCTGATACCAATTTGTTGGATTGGGATAAGATTATTCTTCTTAATGATCTGTTTCAATTACAAACAAAAACAGTTTCTCGTGTACTTTGATGATTAACGACAGAAGGTTTTTTGGTCTTTACTAAATTTTCTTCGGGTGGTTTTTCCGGGCTGTGCGTCATTATAATTATAAGGGAAAATAATACAATCGGTTTATTGAGTTGTGTATAGCTGGTAATATATTGATAATCGACATGTGGAACTTCTTGAAGAGCCTTTGCGGTGATAAGATCGGATCCAGGAGGTTTATATTTGTTTGGACTAAAATGCTCTTATAGCCTGAGCCTTCGTAAAGTTAGAAATAAGAAAAAAAAAAGCTAACCCGATGTTTCAAAAAATGATTTAAATTTGAATTTGTTCATTTGGAGTATTTTGTGTTTTTTTTAATGATTTTAGTGTTTTTAGCTTTTTATTAACTTTGTTTTTTTTTTTTTGTAATTTTTGTTGTTAGTTTTTAATTTCTTTTGTAATCGCTCGTACTTTACCATTTTCGAGATGAATAAAGTCCAAACTGCGTTTTGAACTGGTGGCTCAAAAGTTTAAACTGTGTTTTCGATACCGCTAATTTATTGAAAGAAATAAACTTATATATTATTTTTTTGAAATATTTTACAACAATTACAAATAAATTTTATTATCTTATACATATTAAAATGTAAAACGTAATTTTTTTAATTTTCCCAGATATTGAGGTTAACGGAGATAACATATCAAAACAAATCGAATTCAGTTATTGCAATGTTGCACCACTTGTCACTGAAAACATTAAAATGTCTTTAATTCGAGATAATACGAGTATTCAAGAGAAAGGAATAGATGATCGAGACAGTTTAAAAACGGAAAAATCAGTAAAAGTTGCAAAATCTATATCAAACTTTTCTAATTTAGATGAGTTTTCAAAAAATTTCCAAAAAATGGATGGGTTTGCTTTATCAGATTTACCTACAGATACTTCAAATACAAACATAAAAATTCCAGTAAATGACAATCGTAAAGAAACAGCCTGTAGTAATGAGATGACTCTACAATTTGGCTTAGGTCCGAAATGTGATTTGGAAAATAAAAAACATATAACTGAAAATCCAAATAATGAAAAAGAATTATTTAAAGGGACCTTAGTCAATTCAAATATAAACACTACATTAAATATTGACAAACAGGCTTGTAATAAAAATCAAATGTATAATGCACGTTTTAATTGCAGTAATGATGAGCCTATTGAAGTTTCGGATGATTCCACTGATGCTCCACAAACTAATTCCAATATCAGTACGAATCCTGTATATGCTTCAAATATTGATAACACTTTCCACAAAGTACCAAGTACTAACGTTAAGGATATTCATATAGATGACTTTTTAACAAAAAATCAAAATATTGATATGGCAAATAATGAATTATATTTAACAAAACGATTAACAAAAAAAAGGAAAAGTGTTAAAAATAAAAAAAGTGGCTTGTTGTGCTCAATTACAGAGTCTACGTCATCTACGACAACTACAACAATACCTTCTCCAAATTTTCCTAATAATTTGAGTTTATTCGCCCATTGTGAAGCATCGAGTCCAGTGGGCAAGTTAGCAGGAGGTGCGGACTTAATTCCTCTATCAGTTGGCACCGGTTTGGCATACTCAGCTAAAACTATTCCTGCCACCAGTCTTACAGCAACAATTACGCCATCAACATTTTCTGCAAAACCAAAACCTGTGGATAATACAAATATATTTGATGATGTTACAATAATACCTTCTGCAAGTTCTTTTCATTCAACTGTCAATATGGCAGGGGTTGCTCCGGGAGCAAGTACGTTTTTACAAAAGAAACATAAAAAATTGAAAAAAATTAAGGATAAAATGAAAAAAAAAAAAGATAAAAAAGAAAAATATAAGAATAAAGAACAACGCAGTGAAAAAAATGTACCAAAATTGCAAAAAACTGTTTTTGAAAACCTCGATTCTTCTCTTAATAAGGAATTATTGCGGAAATTAAAAAAAGAAAAGAAGAAGGACAAAGAGGTATGTAATAAACGATTTAATATTTATTCATGAAATATATTTAAGTATATAAATGATTTATATTAGTAATATCAAATATTAAAAATTATAGTTTACAATAAAACCGTAGTATTGGCATATTTTTAAACTTAAAAGAATTAATTTAACAAATATGCAAGTTTTTGCATTTTTAAAATACTTGAACTTAAAGTTTACCTATACGAATTATTATTCAAGCTAGTTTGAAACCAAACACATGTGAACAAAGTTATTAAACATAAAAAAATACAGTGATATGTACTGAATTTGGTAACTATATTTGGTAGTTATACCACAAAATTTTGACTTTCAGTCTTTGTTAATACTATAATAGCATTACAATTGTATTATTTTTTTTTTTTATTGAAAAAGTTATTCATAGGTTTCACCAAGCTATTGCTTCGGATACCGTCAAATGTCTATTAGCAGTAGTCTTTGAAAACAGCATGTCAACAATGTTGAATTTGTACCTGTTCATTTCAAAACTCAATCATTTTTGTTAACTAAGTGACTCAATGCCGTATATGACTTCCATTGGTCTAACTAGCAGTAGAGAATCTAGAATATAAAGAAACGCCACGCTTATACAAATGAAACACACATTTTACTTTTATGATTTATAATAAGTCCAACTAACCTTTTTCAACAATGTTCAAACTAATTCCAACCCATAATTGTGCCTATAACAGCATTTTTACTGTTAAATTCTTTTTTGCTTAACTTGTTTTCATTAGTCTGTTTTAACATATGACTCTTGATGTGCATATGTGACGTGCGCATCATGCAAAACACACATTGTCGCATACGCTTCAATCTCCAGATCTCAACCCATTGCACATTTGTGGGAAGAATTGGATAGACGTCCAAAGAAGTCCATTATAACAACAAAGGCAGAATTAAGAGTGACACTGATGAAGTACTCTATTCAAACTACTGGAATTCTGAATAAGCAGTAGTTCAAAAGCAGAGTTGAAAATATGAACAATATTAATTATTCCTTTTTATAACGGTGAATTTACAACTTTTTTTCGTAATTTTAGCAACTCCATAATGCACCACTGCACTGCAAGATAAAGCACGATTGTCATTTGCCTGGTAACCTCTATCTAATGTAGAGTCAGATAAATAGAGCATAAAGTCTGAAAATAAATACCCCTTAGAATTTTGGTATTACTACATTGCTTCAAAGAAATTGGTAATTGTGAAACAATAAAATACTTTGACTTTATTTTTGGTCACTGAAATGTGGTATGATCGCTTAACTACTTTAAAGCGAACAAACATACTGATATGCGTATCAATTATACAGAGAGGATCGTGTAGGATCAAATATTTTTTGCGGCTTCAGTCAATCTAACTCGACAAAAATCTTCTCGAATGATATTGAATTGAATGAAGTTGGGTAAATGTATTATAAATTCACCAGTAAAATGAAATGGTATTTCATTTGTGTGAGTGTGGTAAAATTATCCTAGACATGTTTAAATGTTTGTCACTAATGCGTGTTGAATAGTTCGAATGTGGGCAATAAAAAGTGGTTTTAAAAGCCTTAATAACGTACAGGTGCATTCATTTCAGTAACATTAAATATAATAAAAACAGTTTTTAAAATCTTTAGGATACAGTTTTTTAAGATTTAATCTATTTTTTGTTAGAGATAACGATCTTTTTACCAAAGTCCTTGTTTAGGACAAATGTGTATATTTTTATAATTGTGGAGAGTAACCAATATCTTAAAGTAATAAACATATATTGCATTAAAAGATTATTTTACGAATTTATTGAAAAAACGAAATTTTTCAAAATATTTTATATTGATAATACTATATAAAAAATAATATAGATTTATGTGTAAAATATTTTATATAACAGCAACGTTTAACGACGCTTGGTATTTTACCATCTCAATTTTCAACACCAATAGTCAACAAACACAATTTAAGTCCAAAGATGTTGGAAAAAAACGAAAGCACAAATGATACTCATATAAGTCAACAACAACTGGGTTCCTCTGTACCTAAATTAACATTAAAACTTAGTGGTTGCAATTCACCTACTCCTACTCCACAAAGTGAATGCTCTGAAGCCATAACAGCTAGAACTGGTTTTTTTACGAACGAAAGAGATACAAAGGAACCATCACCAGAGTTAGCAAGAATATCACCATTAGTTACTAGACCTCCAAAATCTAAATATAATATAAGTAAGATGAAATTTTTTTTTTGTTACGTTCTTTTTAAATCAATTTTTTTTTTAAGATGACAATAGTAGTTCCAAGAATGCAGTCGGAAGCAACGTTGCAGAAATTTCGAACGACATCAATGCTTCGATATTACCTAATAACGGAACACAGTTATTAGTTCCACCCCCTAGTCCTTGGTTGGCTGGCGGTACATTAGCTGCTAGCGCTGTTTTATTACCACAACAGCTTTTACAAAGTACAAAACCTGTGGACCATACAAAACCAGCGTCCAATAAAATACCAACTGAAGCAGCGTCCATCGAGTCTGTGCCAAATTCTACTCGAATAAACCTTAGTAGTCAAAGTCCTGCTCACCAAATTTCTGAGAATTGTCGCCCTTCCTCATATATTGTACGAAAATAGTGTAAAGAATATAAGTTGAGATTAATTTAAATTTTATTATAGGATGCTGAAGGAAATCGAGTTTGGATTTGCCCTGCATGTGGAAAAGTAGATGATGGCTCTGCTATGATCGGTTGCGATGGCTGTGATGCGTGGTATCATTGGTAAATATGAATTTTTTCGTATTATAAAGTTTAGTAATTTAAGTTTTAAAAATATTTCAAACTTTGTGTATCCTGTATGATTATCTTAATAAGTAATAATTTAGTGAATTTTTGTCACCCACTATATAAATCATACACATCTATATCATTAGCCTAGCAATATCTAGTTGAAAAAGAGTTAAATATTACTACAGCACCATAATCAAAATTGTCCTTTTTCTTCAACAGGAAATTAAGAAACATAGCATTCTTCACTTTTTACTTAATTGTAGTCTCAAATTATATCAAAAATATATAGTATCTTTAGAAGTATTAATCTTAACGATCTTTTAGTCATTAGTTGGCAAAAAACTATTGATAGTCTTTATTGTGCCTATAATTTCATCTGGTGATATTGACTCCAAAATCAGTCAAGCATGACAGTAATAAGTTCATTGCGGAATTTGGACAGCTCGATTTTGTCGATTGCCATCTTGTAGAGATCCGCAGAATGTTAAGCAATGAGCTTAATATCGCCTAGTATTGTATTATATATTGGTATTATGTTTTATTTTATGTCTTACTGATCTAACTCATTCAGGGACCTTAACAGTTATCATTAAAAAATAAAAATCACCTTATAACTGTTATCATTCGAATTTTAAAATAAAACTCAAAAAATAATAATTAAATTTGCTTTATATGCTTTAAATGCTTTTTATTTATATGTGATATAAAAGCATGCATAATATTAAGAATAAAAGTTGTTAGAATGATAACTATAAACTTAAACATGAGTTTAGACAATTTTTTGTTCCTGTTTTTATTTTTTAAAATTTTTGAATGAACTTATTTTCGGTCCGTGAATTCATCTGTTGCATCAGCAAATTCAAATTTTGGTGTCATAATTTCACAGCATAATGTGATACTAAATAAATATTTTTTAAATGGCACCTTCAATTTTGTTCTCTTATTTTGCACTGTGAATTGTGTTGTTTTGAAAGGAAATCAGTAATTCCTTACCTAAGTTGCTGGTAGCCATTTTGATCTCTTCTCTAGATCCTAATGATCTAGCGAGACGAAGTTTGTGAATGGCTCTAAAAACCTGTGCCAATTGACTATAAATAGATTCAAAACTTTAAGCAACTTGGATTAGTTAATTTTAAGATTAAGATTTATAAGATTTATTTGACTTAAGATATTATATGAATTCTTTTTATTAACTTCTGTCTTAATTAAAAATATTAAAAAATATATTAAAATAAAAATATTAATTAAAAATATTTAAAAGCACAAATGCATTGGACTCTCTTTGAAAATAATACAGCTATTTCAAATAGTTTGTAAGAAAATAGTCTGAGTAGTGCTTATTACTGTTTACATGGAATTATTGTACAATAACATTTATTTATTTTTCAGGATATGCGTAGGTATATTTGTTGCTCCAAAGGATAATGAAGATTGGTTTTGCAGAGTTTGTATTACGAGAAAAAAGGGTTTACAAGGTTCAGATAAAAAACGCAAAAAAAGTAAAAAGAAATAATAAATAATGTAAATATTGTCTATTATGTATGCATTAAGTGTGTTAATAATAACAGAAGCACATTAAACTTAATTTTAAGTATTATAAATAAGAAAGTGAACATATATAAATTAACGTTACATCATATAATTGAAAAATAAATTTGTTTATATATTATATACCGTGTAATTTATTTCATTTGTATATACGTCAGTAGTAGAATTTCTTGGAATTTAGTTTGTTATCCATCTGTTTACATCTACTTTCTTAAGAGGCTGAAGGCAGTTTAATATGAAATGTATTTGAAATTTGTAGAAATTGTATTAAATGATAATGATATCGTTTAACGTTATGTTCTTATTCATAAATATCCTTACATACAAAATAATGTAAATCTTTATAACGAAATAGGACTTTCTGAATAAGTTAAACTTAGTTCCAAAAAAATCTTAATATTCTTGATTCCTAGATAAGCTTGTGCAATAGTTACGTAACGTTTAATAAAAAACTTTAAACGAAATTATGAATCGCCCATGAGTTACCCATTTCTCCAATTCTAGCAGATATAGAACAAATACTTAAAAATGAGATACATAACAGAATTAAAATAACATAAAACTGGTTGAATAGTGTTTTAATAAGTATTTTTGGACGGTTAAACAACTTCTTTTCAAATCATAAATATCTTCAACAAAATACAAAAAATCAATGACTAGTAATGCAAAAAGTATCGCCAGTGCAATCAATATTTAAAAAAAAAAAACAAATCAATACCAACAACAGTTTCAAATTTGTTTTGTTAAATTTTGGCAACCATGCCACTTTTTAATGACGAAAAGTGCGAAAATGTGCAAAACAAAGAAAAGAATTGCGTATCATATGTTGATTTAAATGTAAAAATCGCATTATTTGTTTGCTGCACAAATTATCGGAAATAAATATAAGTTATTTTATGAGTAAATAATAAAATAATAAATAATAAAAAACTTTTATTTTAATGAGTAAAATAAATATATAAAAAGAATTGTGCATGAGCAAAATAAACAAGAATTGTGCAGTTGTTAATGTTTATTTAAATAAAAAAATTTTAAAAAAGTTTTCAAAAATGCATTTAATTGCATTTCGAGTTTTAGCGGAGGATTTGGCTCAAGAACAGGAGTAAGAAATTTTGCAACAGAGGATCAATCGCAGAAACTTGCGAGACGCTGCAAATCCACTTGTGCTGCCTAATTTCTTGTATGTACATGTGTAAATTTAATTTGGTTTTAAAATAAACTTTTTTTTTTTCATTATAGATTTCAAAAATATTACGGAGTAAATAAACCAGCATTTATTTACCTGTTAGAGGAACTTACTGAGGAACTACAACCAGCAAAGAAGCAGTTTGCAGTTGCCCCAATTGTGAAATTGAGCGGTTGTTTGCATTTCTTTGCTGAATGAGATTATGACGCAGGGTTTTGGTAAAGACTACGATGTCGCTCTAGCTCAGTCTAGCTTTAGTAAAGTGCTTTTTGAAGTTATAAACATTTTTAAAATGAGCTTACTTTCAAAATAGATAAGTGTTCCAAAGACATATGAGGAAAAGGGAAAATAGTTTCAGCATTTTATCTTAAAATAAACATTCCCGAAGTAATGGATTACTTTCCATTAACTGCAGCATCATTTGTTATTGCATTTTATTTGCGTTTTTAGTCCTGTGTAAATATCACATTTAAATATATTTGAAAAACTAATTATTGTTGGTTATTTACATGTTAAATTAAACTCTTTTTTTAATTTTTTAACTCTTTTTTTAAACTAATTATAAAACAACCGTACGCTATATTAATTCTTCAATTTCTTTATTTTCAAACATTCACTGCTTTTGTACAAAATTGTCGTAAATCATAATTTAATTTTATAATTAGGATAGAAACGTTCTTCAATTAATAAACTCTGATAATAGTTTATGATGTTAAAATAAAAAAGAAGCAATGTTTTACCTACGCATAATTGCAAAAGATTATTTTAATGTATTCTAGCAATCTCATTCATTTCAGAAATTGGGTTTCTTTCATTATCTATTGTTTTAAATAACAATAGTTTACGCTTTAATTTGTGGGAAAAAACCCTTGTGGATAAAATAATTAAATAAAAACTTAAATATATTACATTTGTAATAATACTTTTATTATAATAATAATTTTAATAAAATGTATTATTAAATAAAAATTTAGTTATATTAAATTTATTATAATAATTTTATTATAATAATAATATTATTAATAATATATTCAAAAATCTGATCATTTTCAGTTACTTTTATATTAAATGAAACCATTTTTAATACTTTTTTAACTTGTCTCCCCAACAATTTGCTTGGGAAAGAATTTGTGCAAAATTGGGAAAAAATTCCCATTCCCATGCGATTCAGAATAGCAAAATTGGGAACAGGGAACAAAACTCCCATTCCCAAATTATTCAGAATAGCATACTTGGGAATAGGGAACAAGCTCCCATGCGATTCAGAATAGGCCTGATTAGCTGGTCCCACAATACAAAAAGAACTTTTCATATTACCTAATTTTCAGTCACGCCAATACATGTTCAATATTGTTAAAATGTATCGAATGATAGTAGTTCATCCAGAGCTAGGCCCATTTCAGCAAATTCGTTGGAGAGAAATTGAATCATATCCTCTTTAAACATATCAGCTAAATACCATTACTTACGATATGTCTTCATTACGGTTTCTCATAATCTTATGTCTAACTTTTCTCAAATAAGTATTCAACTAAATAATAAATGGTATTTGAACCCATTAGAGATAAGTTTTATGTGGATGAAATGTTATACGGCGCTGATAACAGTCACTATCAATAAGAAGCACACTAGGAATTATCTCGAATACTTTGGAGGATATCCTGTTATTCTCTATCAAAGCAAAACACTATGCACTACGACAACAAAATGGGGTCATCTTTTCGTTAATTTCATCAACATTTGGTCAAATTAACCAATTTCGCACAATCCTAATGCGACCAAAAATCTTGGTATAAAAAAATATAGGACATAAAAACTTGATTGAGACACCGAACTATATCAAAAATTTATAAAGGATCTTAAAAAGCTAAAGGTGTTACAAGCGCCTCGATTTATTTATGGCGAAATCCATTAAAATGATTGATATGAAATGTGGCGCTGCGAGCGTCGGATAGTATTGTGGCCCCTTCTAGGATTCGAGTAAGTCTCTAAGCCCTGTTGCGTCGATAAAAAGTAGTATAAAAAATCCACTCAAAACTCAGTTGCACATCTGACAGAATATATGCAACAGTTGTTCTATGTTTTCGTGTTGTTGATCAACAAAATAGCAGCTAAGTGTCAAACAGCGCTCACAAAGAAGAAAAGTATTTATCAATCGAAATTGATAGTGCGCTCTAACTATCAAAGCTCTATAACAAAATTGCTCCGGCACTAGCAAATTTCATATTTTGATATAAACTACTTAATGTGGTCGGAGTCCGCAGTAACTTTACAATGGGCAACCATGCATTCTATTATATTGACCCCTTTAAAAGTCGCATTTCAGATATATAAGAACTCACTAACAACATTTTTTTACGGCGTGCGACTTAGCAGATAAATTTGATTTTTAGGCACAACATTTTAGCAAAATAGCAAAAATGACAAGCCAAATAACTGTCATAACAGTAGTAGCCTATTGATAAATGTGATTGTGATCTAATTAAACACTTCGATTATAGTCTTGCAATACCAACAAATAATGAATTCAATTTGGATTTGATTAAACCAGTTCATACGTTCAAATATTGAACATTATACGCTGGATGTGAAGATTCCGCAGATTCATTTTTGCAGCAAAGGCAGCTGGAGTCATTTGTAAATATTGTTCCATTACAATAAAATTGAAATATCATATGATGAGAGATCACCTTGTTTGAAGCCTCGCACGATATCAATCGATTCGGAGCGACGCGATTCTATCTTACAAAAGATACAGGTATTACTCAACGTCATTCTACAAAATCGTATTAACTTTGCAGAGATAACGAGTTCATATATTATTGGTTTATAATCGACAAAAAGATGATGGGTGTTGATGTTATGTTTGTGGACTTATTCCATGATTTGTCGCAGTCTGAATATTTGGTCAATAATGGAGCGACCAGATCAAAAACGGCACGGCGCTTAACAATTCCGCAGGTAAACTATCTGTGCCAGCCGCTCTGTTCTTTTTTACTCGCTGTATAGCAACACGCACTTCGTTATGGATGGATGGTGGAATATCAACATCATCGTTTTCGATTGGGGACTCTAAAAGCAGAATTAATAATAATAATATTTCCTAAAGTAAGTAATGATATATTATATTGATGATTTGATTATTCGTGAAACGATTGTTATTGTACCAATAGCTCCTGTTAAAGGTCGAGGACTATAGTCTACTAAATGAAATGGATGATTTGAGTGAGTTGACATTAATTTACTTCTCTAGAATAAAGTGTTCTTAATACTGCAAATACATATGATTGAATAATAGCTACAGCAGATTCCAATAATAATAATAAGATTTGTCTAAATAATAAAATAGATAAAATCAATGAATTTAATGATGGTCCTGTATTACCTAATAATGTTAATAATAAATGTCCAGCAATTATATTAGCAGTTAATCGAACTGCTAAAGTTCCTGGTCAAATAATATTTCTAATTGTTTCAATACATACTATAAAAGGTATTAAAATTGCTGCAGGGTTTAAGCGTTGAGTCAGACGATTGACATTTTGATAAAATTCCTCTCGTTCTGCCTTCTACATATCCCAATATTGTTCGCTTGGCTTTTGGCGCTGCCCTTAAACTGGCCCTGAAGGACCCTATTGGTTTCGTCGTGGAGACGTTGGAAACCAAGGACATTTTTCACAGTTGTCGGTAGGAAGTGTGAGCATGTTTCCAATATCTATGTTAAATTATTTAATTTATCAGAGCGTTCACGTTACTAACATAAAGCGATATCAAACCGATCCATACTTTGATCGGCGGTTGTAGTCTGAGTCAAATCTGGTTTCGTATTGATTGATCGGGAGATAGCCACGTTGCCTCAAGAACATTGCGATCGGGAAATCTGGTACAATGTACTACAATGTTTCGCGCCGCAGTGAAATAAATTAGCTTAAGATTCATGGGGATTCATGGAGGTTGAATTTTTCAACCGTTCGATCGAAGATTTCTTCTCTTGCTACTTTGCGCTATGAATGCGATCATGAACTTCCTCGAGTCCGCCATAGAAGGTATCTTTGATCAAGTCGTCCTTTTTTCTGCTACTGCGTGTAAGCAAATTATGGTAATGTTGAAAAGTTCTCCTTTCCGAAATATCTGAGAGTGGCACGTGGAGGCTTGAATTGACATTACGCTGACATTTTCGAAGTTGAACGCAATCAAACACGTTGCCTTGTGTAGTCATTTTCAAAGGATCGCAAAATAAGTGTCTGTCCAAGCAATTCCACATTTATTTTATTCCTCGCAAAACTTCTCATTTTGGTTATCTCTGAGAGGCTGCGGAAAAATCAGCAAAAATGTATTTGAAAAATATTTAGATGTTTTGAAGAATTATTAATATGAAGAGTTGCAGAGAGTTGAATGAATTATGAAGAGTTTATTACAGCATTAGATGAACCAGAAAGTATTCTGAATTTTCGACTTCTTCGATTGTGAATAAATAAAATCAGATAATTTCCTGGTCGACTAACACATATAATAGTTTCACGGAAGCCAAGCAGCAGATTTGGAAAAAAGGTCTAATTGAGTTGATTAAACTTTATCGTTGAACAAACTGTAACACCATCAGCTTAAGCACAACGGGACTGATAAAAGGGAAAATTTGCCGACACAACAGTAGGCAGTTGGTAGAGTGGTTGTCACATATCTTGGTACAGATGGTCATATTCTAATAACAGATGTACAAAATAGTATTGAAGTATTTCGTCGCTTAATTTAAACGCTTGCAATACTAACTGATTATTGAAAGCAAATTCTTTTAATATTAAACCTATAATTCATTCATCTATATATATTTATTCACACTTGGAGCAAGTTTAAAACTTCAGTTGCGCCATACAACTGATACACCTGCGATCTGACAAAAGTTAAGTTTTAAAACCTAAATTTTGATCGTAGAGTAAACAAGATGGACACTCCCGAAAGCCACAGTGTGGCGTTTAAGACAGAGGTTATTTTAACCATGATTGTAGATAAAATGGCAAGAATGGAAAGCTTGTTCTTCATATTCTTAAGCAGATCGATGGGAAATTGGATTGCATTAACTCTATTTGTACTTAATGTTAATTTAAAGTACTCTCCTCTTCAGCAGAACGTGCTATTATAAAAGGAGTTTATTTTTAGCTGTGTGAAAATTTAACTTGATAATACAAAACAGAAATATTGTAAAAATAAAATGTTATTATAATCTGGAAGATAATTTCATTGCCTTTATTTTTTATATAAAATTTCCGGCATAAGTCCGCCGTGGATACGAATCATATGGTCCATTCGATTTGCTGGTTTGTCAGTTTGCTGGTACTATGTCAGTAACATAGTCCCATAAAAAGTAATTTACAGGCGTTAAATCGCACGAATGAGGGGGCTAGTTAACAGGACCACTTCTGAAAATAAAATTATTATCAAATTGATATCGTAGCAAATCGATTGTTAAGCGCGCTGTATGGCAAGTTGTGCCGTCTTGTTGGAACCAAATGTCGTCAATGTTCATGTTTAACTGATTAATTTTAAAAAACAAAAATTCAATCAGCATGTCATAATAGTGCTCGTTATTTACCGTAACTGCATAACATATAACATATATAACATATTTAAGAATGCTTAAGTACTCAAATCAAAAGCGTGACAAGTTTCTATTTAAAGAAATATACGAATACGTTAGAAGACGATTGACAATGTTATTTAAATTATCCCAGTTGATGACCGAGAAGTTAATGTAAGCGCTAGGAGTGGAAGTACTGAGTCTACAACCAATTAAAGGTGATAAACTTTAATTTCTCCCTTAAAAGAAAGGAAAACTTTAAGCATTGGAAATAACTTTAACGATTGAGAGGTTACATAGAAGATCAAATAATTGTTAACAATAATTGTTGACTTTGGTAAAAAGAAATATTTGTTTGTTCAGATCGACTGGATATATGTAACGATTTGTATAATGGCATGCTTTTTGTGAAGTTGAAAACTGACCCCAAAAGTCTCACTAGAGTGAGAAAGAGAAAAAACTAACATAGTTCAAAAGTACAAAATTATCTTTAAGAAGTATTGCAATAGTTTTAAGACCGTACCATTTATTGTATTCTACAGCCAAACTGTCCGAATTGGTTGTCGCTGAGCTGGTAACTAATCCGAGGTCCGTTCCATCTTTCGAGTGATCAGATGCGATGACGAGTATTCGAGAAATTTTCGTAGTAAGGCGATTACTAAGATTAGTGAGAACTAAGACGGTTTAAGGTTTAAATTTATCCCTGCTGCAGAAACTCCTTCGAAGACTCGAGCGATTTTTTGGTGCCCAAAAATCTTAGCCCTCCGGACCTTATTCTTTAGCAACTGAAGCTGAAAAATCCAGATGGAAGACTGGTGGGTTCTCAAGACCGGGGAACCGCAAAAAACAGCCAATCATGTTTCCTTCTTATCAATGAAGAATGCTTACCAGTCATTGAGGCTAACAATTGCTAGTATCTGAAACCCGGAAGGCCAAAATTAAAACATTAATAATGCGCCACCGGATAACATTTGGATGAGGTTGAGAGAACTAGCAAGCTGCTAGATGACCTCATCATCGATAACAAACTTTTTTGATAGAGTCATGACCAAAGTCGTGCAGATAAACCTAAAACACTCCAAATGTGCTATGGATAATCTGGTTGTCTTACTCATGGAGGAGGATATCGACCTTGCCATAATCCAATAGCCCTAAGTTCACAGTTTATGTGTTAAAAGGCTCAACATCAACGGGCATAATCTTTTTTATGTTAATGGGCAAGGAAAGCCTAGATAGTGCATTTTAGCAAAAATGCACCTTAACGATTTTCTGTGTTCTCATTTAAGCTGTCTAGATATCAGGGTAGCTGTCTAGGGTAGAGCGGAAGCATAAGCCTGCTGTTTTAATGGTATCCGCCTACGTGTCACACGATGATAATACGCGTCTAGAGGGAGTAGTAGTACACAATTGCGCAGAGACTAGGAAGTTAGCTTTGCTGATGGGCTGTAACGCCATTGCCCGGCACTCCTTGTAGGGAAGCTCGGATATCAACGATAGAGGTGAGCCTCTTTTTGTTTTTATATTAAGATTTAATCCTAAAATTTTTTATAAGGGTAACCCTCCGACCTTTGTTTTTCCTAGTACGGATGACTTCACGTTCTTTAGTGGTCAATAATTGTAGAGTCTCAGCCAACGGCGCCTTCTCTGATCACAGATGCATCATGTTTGTGACGGATATTTCCACAGTAGCTAAGCAGTCTCAACGTAATCATAGGAAGGCTAACTGGGATATTTTCTCATTTCAGGGAAGAGATGGGGATTGCAGCTCAAAGTGATTCTTTGGCTTTATACGGTCATCGTTCCGCCAATTCTAACAAACGGATGGATGGTATGATGAACTTTGCTGAACAAATGGTACATTGTTCCAAGGTTGACCACATTGCAAACATCTGCTTGTGTGGGCGCAAGAGGGCATTGAAATCGTGCACCACCAGTGCACTCAATGTCATACTTCACTTCTTACCCATTAATTTTTATATCACATAAGTAGTTACTCTCAGTACACAAAGGCTTTCATTGGCATTCGATTGCTTTCAGACATGGAAATGCTCCATCAATTTATCCAGTTGATGAGAAAAGAAAATTGGACTATATATGTCCTCGATTACACTTTGACAATAACTTTGCTACTAGAACTCCTTCTACAGGGGATTGGGATGCAGGATTGCTTATAATGCTAGGAAAGATAGCGATTTATACCGACGGGTTTAAGGTGGATAAAGGTATTGGAGTTGGAATCTTTTCTACGAACCTAATGATTAGTAAATCATATCATCTTTCAGACACCACTTCAATATTTCAGGCAGAAATATTCGCTAACCTTAAGGCATGTACTCTTGCTTTAAACATGGCCTTTTGCGGAAAGGAAGTCTATATTCTAACTGGCAGTCAAACAGCTATTAAACCTTTATCAGCGATCTATATTTCATCTAGATTAGTGCAAGAATGTAAGGAATTTATTAAAGCATTGAGAGGTCCATGGTAACTCTAGTTTGGGTTTGCGGGCATTCCAATATTGTAAGAAAAGAACGCGCGGACGAGCTTCTTAGACGGGGCAACTCTCCTATGGACACCCCTATTTTAATCTGTGCTCCTGCCTGCTATGGTCAAAGGTTGATTTATGCTAATTTTTGTGACAGGCAAATAGTGAGTGGGGCCTTGTCCTTTAGCAATCAGGTTAAGGGCTACATGACCAATCTATTCCAAGTGTAGAACATTTGACCAAATACACAGCAGCAGCAAATCAGAATTATATAGATTAATATCTCTCTTTACAGGGCATGAAGCTAGGCTTGGCCTACCCTGTGGTATCTCCTGCAATACGTGTCTACCAGTTTTCAAAGTGTGCTGTGTTTTTCCACGCACTCACATTGCATGTTAATATGTTAGCAATATGATTGATACCCTGTATACCATTGATATGTCATACTGAACAATGGATCTCCAGAGATATAAGTAAAAAGAATTTGAAAAATAATTATGTTATATTAAATTATAGAAGTATAGTATATAAACATTATTCATATTTTAGAGAATTAGAAAATTAGGTAACTTTTGACCTGTAAGAAGCTCAGTCTTAGTCTCAATCTGAATTTAGTAATTTCAGTATAGTAAAAAAATAATAAAGTTACATTCAGAGTATTCAAAATATGCTTTATTTAAACTAACTAATTTATTTTAATAATTTTATATGAAAAAGAAATATTATAATATTATTATAAGTGATCAACTTTTATTACAATATACATATTAAAAATGAAATATACATATTTTATAAATTTATGTGTCATATCTTAAAATGTTGATAATTTATATTTTAGTAATGATATGATTTCTCTGCAGCCGGTGTAATTTGAGAAATAGTTTTCTAAACTGATAATGGTTTTCAAAACTCCGGTAAAAAAAATTGACAGATTGTTTGATTGATAAAACTAAATAGTATTTAAAATAATTTGCAATGAAAAATAGTGATATGATGTGAACGGGCTGAAATCAAAATTAAAAATTTTTGGTGTCGATTCCTGTGCGAAGGTTACCGCTTAATGCCTGACATGGAGAAACATAAGTGAAGGAAACCCAGACATAATTGTAACTGATACTTTCTCCACGCGAGATGCTTTTTTGACTATTCCCTTTCACCATCTTATGAACCAAAATATCAATAGTACAACTTTCTGTCATTATTGCTTTTCATATGAAACGACTATTGACGAATTTTAGCTTACAGCATCATTCACAGCAATTTATTAACGTTATGTCCAACTCAACAACTCCGACTTCGTATACATAAACTTCTATGATAACGCTTAGTGATGGAGTGGTGTTTAAGTGTCAAAACGACAGAATTCGAAAAAGTATATTGCAACATACACCAGTAATGAACAAATGTGAAATGAAGGCTGACAACGACGCCTTAGTCTACTAGGAGCCATACATTGAACTCTGGACATATCGGTAATTTTTCGATTTATATCGCAGCAATATATACATCTTGAAAAAATTATGTCAATATAACTGTAGAAACTTGTACAACTTTTGCTTTATTGCGAGTATGGATACAAAAAATTATCACAATATGCAGACAAGCAAAGCTATGATGTAAAAGGTGCGAAGCAACGCGCACTAGCAAATTACACAATTTACACAAATTACACAATGTTTGAGCTTGAAAAAAAATAATAGGAACATCAATGGCCAATAACAATTTTGAATTGGTGATGCAGATATTGAATGTACATATATGATTTTGTGATTATGTTGATATTGTTGTTTATCTCTTTCCGATGTAGCATTGCATTTCGTATACTTTTACTTTACAAATAGACATATTCAGGAAAGCTATTTCCAGCTCATCAAAGAGATGGATATGGGTCAGATGTGAAAGATTAAAAAATTGGAACTGAGTATATTTTCGTGTGTCGTATGAATTATCACAACTTATTTATTTTATATTGGTACAGTTAATAATAATCATGTTACTTTGGAGATTACTTTGGCAATTGTCATTGCCAATCGATGGTAATATGAGCTCAATGAGTAGGTGAAATTCTAAAATTTTTTTCGAACTTTAATATAAGCCACTAACCCCCCGCTACTTCTATATGCCACACAAGTATCGAGTAGAAGGGCTCCAATTTAAATTCTACGATAAGCTTGATAAGTAATTCAATATGTTTTGGACTTCACAGGATCTTCGTAATGATTTTAAGCGTTTGACTTTATAAGTGAATACCGTGATTAAAACAAAATCATTATGAAAAATTTGCAAAAAGAAACATGGTTTTATTATTATGATAAAGTTTTTTAATATATCAACAAGTTTTTTTTAAATATATTATATAAGAGACACACTTTGTGATATATAAGATTCTTCAAGGACACATATTCCGACGGATAAGCAACACATTATATTAAGCAAAGAAGATAACATAATGTTAATTATTCTCTGATTTCTTAACTATGAATGTAGGGATATCAAGGTTTTTCCAGACACTGTAATATTTGGCGGGTATTTAAAAACATTTTTTTATTAATAAACTTTTAAATAAATTAAACATTTATTTTGGTTCGCCACTTCCATTAAAACACGCTTTTGTCTTATTTGAGTTTCTTTGGTAATTATCATCTTTTTCACAAATATTATCTCCCGATGATATAACATTTGTTTCTGTTTTCTCATTTCTTACATTAGTAGTATTGGGGTCATCAATTAACGTGCTACTACAGAATGTTGTTCGCCGGCTGTCGGTTGTATATTCAATATCCTTGTTTAAATTATTTTTGCTGCTACTCCAATCAGTTACATCACTTTTCGAATTGGTGTTAGAACTGCTATTTAGTGCCATACGCTGCATTTGTCGTATAACCGTAGCAGCGTAGTACGCTTGCTGAAAAATAAAGATAATATTAAAGTATAGAAATATAAAATATTAGGAAATATGTATTTACACATTTGATTATAAAAAAAATAGATCGATTAATTTATATATTAATTTATAATACCTATAACTACCACGGATATATATATATATAACCGTAACTGCAATAACTAACAATACATTAAAATAATTGGACTTGATGAGGTAGTGCTTTTATTTTAAAATTCAATCGTTTTGAAACGGTTATCTTCATAAGATAATTATTTTAATTATTTGTTGTTTGATTAGTTAATTTTCACGCTGTATCTGGCGAAAACATATAAGCCTGTTATGTATACTGTTTACAATAAACTGTTTTAAATAATATTCAATAAACAAAGTAAAGTAAATACTCAACAGTGTATGAATAAGGAACAATAATATTATACAGTCAAGGTTCATGCATAGTAAAGATTTAATTTATTGTTTATTATTTAAAACTAAAATTGTAAACAGTACAAATGATCGCCTTATATGTTTTCAAGAGCGATTACAATGACACTCCACCTTGAGCACAAAGTAAAAAAAACTTCGAAACGTCGGCGGTAGTTATACAGAATACAAAACAAAAATAAAAACTAATAAAACTGAAACAAGCTTTTATTTTTTGCACTTCAGCCTTCTTATTAATTATATAACACAAAGAAAAACATAAAAACACAAACATAAACCTAATCTCCCTATTTTTGTTTAGCGCAAAGATCGCAATGTTTCATGTCAGCTAATTGCTTAGGACACAACTTATTTAGCCTTCAAAGTTCAAAACTATTAAGACTGATATAGTAATCCAGACGTAGACAACGTAAAAAAATTAAAATCTAAAAAAAGAATAATTGATCTATAACACACACGAACGCAAAACAAAATAGAAACAGAAACAACGCAAGGTCAATCTTAACACCGAACGGATGGAATACAATGAAGTGCTCAATACTTATAACAGCGCATAAATGTTGTGTTGGATCTACTCTTAAGCTATCTTATAGCGTTATAGATTTGTAAATCTAGATTTACTCTAGATCTGTCAAATTTTTTCTTTTTCTCCGTTTATGACATCATCATTTGCACAAAAATAATGCAGGGTTGCTTTTACTTATTTTCAATTAATTTTTAGGTGACAGCTCGTCCAGTCCTGACGATGAGTCAACCTCGATGTTGTTAACGTCTTCGGTTTTGCTTTCGATCTTGTCAAGTTCGAGACACGAATGACACCATTGTTTAAGTTTAACAGATGAGAAAATTGAGTTCAATTTACGGTTTGTTGTTTTCACCTGTGGTATATCTTCAACGAGATATTGGTCTTTTGGAGGTACTTTAGAGATGACGTAGGGTATTTAGTGTTTTGGTTCAAGTTTTCTAGATTCACCAGCGGCTGCGGAAACGGATTCGTTTTCGATGACGAGGTGAGTGATGAGTTTTCGATGATGAGATCACCTTTTTTTTAGACACACAGCTTTGCATGCGCAGCGTCGAAACGAGTCTTTTAGCGCTCACGTTCCTGCTCGATATTCTTGGCAACCTGCTGACGCTTTTCGGCGGCAGTTGGAAGAATAATTTTTGTTTTATTATCGTTGTAAATGCCGGCAATTAGTCGATTCTGGGTGACATCTCGTAATTTAAAATCAAATTCCAGTTTATTTGCGAATTGATAGTCAACTGGAGATTATGGATCATAAGATCCCAGTCTTTCGGATTTTTTGTTGTCTTTCACAGGAACGATAATAATGTGTAATTGGCTCGTTCAACCTGACCGCTAGAGTGCAGTGTACGTACAGCAGTTTTTATGTGATTTATTTTTATATGATTTATATTAAAAAATAACTGGAAATTTAGCTGAAAAAAGAAGTATTTTTATAATATAAACAAAAATGAGATAACACAAGGATTACAAAAACGAACAATGATTAAAAATTAAAAAACACCTACAAATAAATTCGAAGTCCTCTTTTGAGATCATTGACAACAGGTGCGCTGTCATTTAGAACAGGTACCGGACTGCTACTAAGTATTTCAATTTTTGAAAAACTAGTAACTGCTCCGCTTCCCAAGTAAAAATATGTTCCGACGTTTGAATTGGTTTGTAATTGGTTTGGGGATTAATGAATAGTCTTGAATAATTTTTCTAAAAAACTCGTCAAACTTAAAATCGGAGGACTTCGAATATATTTGTAGGTATTTTTACATTTTTAACCACTCTTCCTTTTTAAAATCCTTGCGTTATCTGATTTTTGTTTATATGACCCAAATACCCTTGAGAAACGGTTTAACCCTTCCTCAATTGATTGGCTTGGTATAATGATATCGTCAAGGCACATAAGAATTGCTCCTTTACTTATGTGTGAGGAAATTTTGTTAATAGTAAAGTCCATAAGTAATTACAAAAGCGGTGTACTGCTTAGTTGATTCTTCAATTTCTATTTGGTGGTAACTCATACATAAATTTAATGTCGTGAAATACCTATTTCTGTCAAGTTGAGCAAATTGTTCTTCCATATTTGGCATGGGATACGGATTTTTCTTTGTGATTTTGTTTAAACACCTATAGTCGACACAAAGTCGATGTTCATGATCTCCATTTTTTTCTTAACTAGTACGATCGAAGATGCGAATGGCGAATCGGATGGTCGTTTAATATCGCTTTCAAGTAATTCCGCGATATTATGGGTTACAATTTCACGTTTTAGAAACGGTGTTTAAAAAAGTTTCATACAGATAGAAGTGTCAATTGTGAGTTGTATTTTCATTTTATTAGTCACACACTTGTCTATTTCATCAGTAGATTCGGCAAATTTGGTACTATATTCTGATAAAAGACGTTTTAATTTTTGGGTTTCAAATTTGTTCAATTCGACAGTAACTTGTGAATTTTCTATTTGGCATCGATCGCCTTCTATAATAACAAATTTTCCATCACGACACAATTTATCTCTACCAATATTTATAATATTTTCCTTTTCAAGTCAGATTCGTTGATGCCATTCACAACATGTCTTGCGTTTGCTGGTTCTGTAAGTTTGCTTTTCTTTTCCAAAGCATGCTGTTGGACTGCAAATAACATTGATTGATCATCCCAGCCAGCTCCTCTTTTAAACTTCGTGGGAGTTTAGACATATTTGTACTCACAGTGACTACAATCCAAAAATCTTCCAATTGCAGATAATAAATTAAACAGATAATAAAATTCTTTATCGATCACGCAGTTATAAATTTAATAATTTAATTTTTAGAAGAAAGTTTTCTGACAGAGCTTGGTCCTATACCCAACATTGTGGAATATTAAATACAACGGCATTTTAAAGCAGAGGGTATGCAGACAGGGCCCAGATTTTAAGATTCGCCGATGACAGGTAAATAAAAAGCATATCAGCATAGTAGAAGATGTAGTAAATAGACCCATTTGACAAGTACAAAATTAACTATAACCAGTGGGACCAAACCTCGTAAAGAATAAAGCCGAGTCAGTGTCAAAAAAACCGAGTCAGTTTACAAGTCAAAAAATATTTGGAAATGTAACCATAAATATGAGAAATACTAATATAACACACAAATCCTGCTTAAAATACGCATGAGTCATAAGATTCTGATTAAAACACCATTAGCAATAATGAGTAGTAGTAAATGTATTCATTAAGTTCGAACTTGGTCGAAAGTAATTAAGTAATTAAATTCTAATTACGAGGTACAACTTGATTATTTTATATGTAGCCCCAATATAATAGAAAGCTATTTTATATAAGGCAAGTAACGCATAGGCGGAAAAGTAAAAGCATAAACAGATTGTGCGCGCTTAGAGTATATTGCGGTTTTCACATTACATCTGAAGAGGCGGTTTTGGGATTTTTTTTCTTTTTTTTTTTATTAGGACTCAAATGTGTGGTGTTATAATTGACAATATTTAAATTACAATTGTAAATAAAAACATATTTGTGTTAGTTTGCACTTTTTGTAATTAAATTAGATTTCGAGAGAAGAAATGGGGTTCCAACAAAACTTCAATTTCGAATTTTATTTACGAACATGTAAAGTTGCAAGAATTAGAAATAATAAGAGCATTGCGAAATGATCACAGCAGTGGCAGTAAAGTGCAAATAATAGACATACAAACAGTATTATTTTAATTATATTAAATTATATTAAATATCGAACCATTAATGCAAAGAATGCATGATGAAGCAGATTTTAACTTACTGCAGCTCCTTACGAGACATGGCTAATTAAAATCATGCCTAAACAGATTTGGTCAGAAACAAGACTGTTACTGCACATATAGCGAAAACGTTCCGGAGGCCGTTCAACACATAATCTTTGACTGTAGAAGATACAACCCAGCGAGCTAGACCCTGCATGTTGCTCTTGGAAATATAGCTTCAACTGAAAAAGTAATAGGACACTTACACATTAACTCAAAAAATACACTGAACGCCACCTGTCACTTTGATATCGAGTTGAGTTCGAATCCAGAAAACGGGAAAAATAATTGTACCGTTTTTTGGGATTTCGTTGACAAACATAAAATAATAAATTTGCCATATTATTGCAATCGCTTTAGCAATTGATGGTCTTTAAAGCTTTTTACACAGCTAAAAAAAAATTGCTTAAATCAGTGAATATTTTATATTTTAGGTGCTTTGCTATATTTAGTGAAACGTACCTAGTAAATATCATGATCTGACAAATAATAAACTTAAGGGATATATCTTTAAAATTGGTAGTAAAATGTAACTTAACAAATTAGACATTTGTACTTTAAAAATTTTATTATAATTACCTTCCAACGTGATTTTGCAAAATTCTTTTTCAATTGCTCTGATACAGTGCCGTGAATATTTTTGTTGCTAGCCTCATTTCCAGAAATCCTATTGAAAAGAAAATGTTATTTAAATAAAAAATCTCAGTATTTCTTAAAAGAATACCACGGATGTCCTAAAGCTTGTTTGCACGTAAATCGCTTATCAACATTAACACACATTAAATTCTGTATAAAATGCTTTGCAGATTCACTTATTTCATCCCAATATGGTGAGTCGAATTCAAATTCACCTGAAATCATATGGAATGAGAAAATTAGCACACATTATTTTTTAAATTTACAAATAATTTGAATTAATAACTTCAGGTCATTAAATGAGTTATAAACACGAAAACAAAATAATAATTATGAAATACTTATTTTAATAAGTATTTGTCATAACATTGATCCTACATATGATGCTTACTTTATATATTTTCTCTTTGCAAAAAAATTCCAAAAAATATAAATTAAATTTGCTTTACAATATATTTCAAAAATAATTATAATTATTTGCCTTTAACTCCTCGTATCTACTTCCACGTACAAATTACTCATACATTCTGATTTTTATTTTAAAACGCATAAATAATTATTATACGCGGGTCACAATTTATATTTTGAGCCTAATAATAAACAAAATATTAACTTATCTTTAAAAAAATTTTATTTTTTCACGAAGTATTCTCCTTTATGACACTAATGCATCATTCGAACAATTTGTCAAAGCACTTTTTCCAATCCTCCTCAGACATCTCCAAAACATGGTTTTTAAATGCAACAACGGCTTCTTCCGCAGACAAAAATTCTCCGAGAGCACATTTACAAATCATAAAATACTCAGCGAGAACAGTTGCTTTTTCTTGATTTGTGAGCGCCCAAGTGTTATCTTCTTTTTTAAGCGGTGTGCAATGGAGTATGGCACGATTACTACTCTTTGTCACTTTCCATAAGAAGTGATTTGTAACCTTTGTAGCACTCAATCTTGAGATAAAATTTGATATATTTTTTTTCTTTCAGTCTCTAATAATTCTTTCAGCTCTTTTCTTAATTTGTTCATCTTTGTCGCAGAAGAAAGTTAAAATTAAGAAGATAACAATGGCTGAAATAAAAACTATCATCGCCGTTAACATCAACCCAAAAAAATCACCAAGCTATGATGAGATAACTGATAAATTTCTTCTAGAATTATCTGTAATAGCTATCATTTACATTAGAAACATCTTTAACTGCATGATTAGCAATAAGATTTTCCCTTCTGCTTAGAAACTAGCGAAGGTTGTAGCAATACCTAAACCAAACAAAAATGCTTCAATTGTCAACTCTTACAGACCGATCAGCTTATAACCCATCTTATCCAAACTATTTGAAAATCTTCTTTTCTCCCGACTGGAACCAATAATACAAGAAAACAACCTATTGCCAAATCACCAATTTGGATTTCGTAAAAACCATTCTACTATTCAGCAAATTCATCGGGTGGCTAGTAAAATAGCAATGAATATAGACTCTAAGAAGATCACTGTGGGTGTCTTTTTAGACGTAGCTAAAGCATTTGACAGCGTCTGGCACATAGGATTGCTTTACAAACTATCAAGAGTATTGCCTGTCGATTTTTATATATTACTGAAGAGCTAACTTAAAGAGAGATATTTCTTTGTGCAATATCAAAACCACACATCCCAAATGATAAAAATAGAAGCCGAGTTCCCTCAAGGGAGTGTATTAGGCTCGATTCTGTATCTTTTATACACTGCAGACATTCCTAAGTCAAAAAGTGGAAAAATACTAACTGCAACGTTTGCTGACGACACTGGACTTTTATCAACAAACATCACAAAAGCAACTACAAACCTTCAAAATCGTCTAAACGAAGTGATGCATTGGTCTGACACCTGAGAGATAAAGATAAAAGCCGAAAAAAATCTCCAAGTTATTTTTACCAAAAGGAAATTGTTAACATTAATATACCAATCCGCAAGAAAGTCAAATACTTGTGCATGCTATTAGACCAAAAGCTGACTTGGAAGGAGCACATAATTCAGAAGAAAAAGGAAGCTCATCTGAAGATTTGTAGATCTATATTGGCTTCTTGGTAAAAATTCCAGTCTGTCAATAAATACCAAACCACTAATTTACAAAACTGTTATTATTCTGATTTAGAAATATGGAATTGAAATATGGGGAACCACCTGCAAGACTAATATAAATACTATCCAAAGGCTGCAATCGAAAATCCTGCGAACGATAGTAGATGCTAGATGGTACATCAGAAATGATGATATTCACAAAAACCTGAATATCCTAACTATACATGAAACAATTTAAAAAAGCAGTGCTAACCACTTATCTAAATTGCTTCAGCACACAAACTTAGAAATGAGTAAACTTCCTGCTTTTGTGATGACTGTAATAAACAATGACGTCGTCACAAGAATAAATTTACTATTATCAATAATTTTCCTTGGATGTAAACTTTATCAACAACACTACCCATTTCCCTTGGGTTTGAACACAAAATTTGTGTTTTTGCGTTATATGCAATGAATTTGAGTTGAGCTACACACCGCAATAACAACAACCGAAATCTCGTTAGAAGTAACCAGTATAAAAGGCAACGAACAATCGAACAAACATGACTTGAACAGTGCGCAAAAGCAGCACTTAGAACAGTGCGCATCACAGCAAGTGCATGGGCACTTGATCACAGGCCACGGCGCAGAGCACTTCGCAGCACAAAAGGAAACATTTAACAAGGTAACTAAGTAATTTATAACACATTGATTCCCAACCTACCAACGTAGCCTAGTCGCTAACGCTAATTCCAAGCAACGTAGCCTAGTCGGTAACGTTGATTTCCAACCTATCAGCGTAGCCTAGTCGGTAACGCTGATTCCAAGCAACGTAGCCTAGTCGGCAACGTTAATTCTCTTCCTAATACTTATCAGGTTTTCTTACTACAGGAATTATAGTAACTTTCAATATTTGTAATTGCTAGCAAATAAGTATTAATAGAAACATTGTAAACAAATTTATTTTGTAAAAATAAATTAATTAAACTAAAAATAGTCCGGTTTTTTTAAATTATTATACAACAAGAAAATTCGGGGTTATAAAGAAATTTTCTTGTAACAACCCTGGGATCCGGCGAGCGAAACCTCGGCGAAAAGGTTCATTACACCTTGGAACTAGGGTACAAAAAACGCCTTAAACGTCTTAAACGAACATTTCCAACCAACTTAAGTATTAAGTATTAAATTAATTTGAATTCTTTACTTAACAAAAAAAATGTTAATGTTTGTTAATTTATTATTATTTATTTTATTTATTTTATTTATTTAATTTATTTTATTTATTTTATTTATTATATTTATTATATTTATTTTATTTTATTTATTTTATTTAATTTATTTTACTTATTTTACTTATTTTATTTATTTTATTTATTTTATTTATTTTATTTATTTTATTTATTTTATTTATTTTATTTATTTTATTTATTATATTTATTTTATTTATTTTATTTGTTTTATTTTATCTTATTTATTTTATTTATTTTATTTATTTTATTTATTTTTTTACTTTATTTATTTTATTTATTATATTTTATTTATTTTATTTAT
Source organism: Teleopsis dalmanni (assembly GCF_002237135.1). Classification (NCBI taxonomy): domain Eukaryota; kingdom Metazoa; phylum Arthropoda; class Insecta; order Diptera; family Diopsidae; genus Teleopsis; species Teleopsis dalmanni. The sequence continues at coordinate 102,012,662 of NC_051847.1, read as the reverse complement.
TTTTTTTATTTTATTTATTTTATTTGTTTTATTTTATTTATTTATTTAATAAATAAAATATTTTTTTTATTTATTTATATTTATTTTTTATTTATTTAAGATAACATGTTATCTTAAATCATGATTTAAGATAACTCAAACTTCGAAATTTTCATTTGTTAAAAGTATTACTAGATATTTATGATAGTTGTAATATCAATGGAATAAATATAAAAAAAATAAAATAATAAAAAAAAATTTAATGATTAATTAAACAAGGAAAAAAATATTGCAATAATGATAGTTATTGGGTAATACTATTAAAAAAGATACTTATTTAATTAATTTATGAAAAACTTATAAAATTAGTGAATGTGGTAGAAAATGGACTAATTTGTGCCACTATTATTATTTTCAAACCCAATTAAAAACAATTTTACATATTAACTATATTTTAATAACTCAAAAAATATAGGTCAGAAGTGAAATTCATATCAAATCAAATAAAATGAAGCTGAAAATTATTTTAAAACTCATTTTATTTTTACCTTTTAAAATCTGTGCAAATAAATTCGCATCATTTTCGTCATAAAAGGGTGGATAACCACATAGCAGTATATACGATATTACTCCAATACTCCAAACATCAACAGCTTTACCGTACGGTTTTTGAGCTAAAACTTCTGGAGCAACATATCCTGGTGTACCACAAGCAGTTGCCATTATGCCAGAATCTTCCATTTTCGACAGACCAAAATCACTGATCATTATTTTACTATCATCATCGGGACTATAGTAAAGCAAATTTTCCGGCTAAAATTAAATAATTAGTTATTTGTTTTTTGTCATCAAATGAAATATATAAATATGTCAAAATTATAAAAAAGGTAGCATAGATAACGTAATAAATTATTTGTAAAATTTTTTTGTTTTCGTTTCAGAAAGGAAAAAAGTCGTATCACAAGAGTCAATTGTCAATATCTACCAAAAATCAGGATGCCAAAGAAAGGTGTACCAAAAGAAACTTTCAGTCATTTGTGCTAAAATGGGATCATAAATTATGAAGATTGTAAATACGTAAGTATCCAGAATAAATGTACAATATTCTTTACCACTGATGAAAAGAAACAAAATACGAAAGTAATTGGTTGTGAATTCATCGACTGACTTTACTGGAGAAATTACTTTTCTTTTATATTCACCACTATTGTGAATGAAATGGGAATGAGAATTTTTTCCCATTTTTCCCATTCGCTTCGGTAGAAAATTCGAAGTCCTCATTCCCGATCAATTGGACTGGGAAAACGGCTCTCCTAGAGTAAAACACTTTTGATTTCATGGTACACCGACAGTTGAAAAACCAAAGAAGGAGTTTATGCAGGGATATTTGATCCTTATACTAGAATCTCGTTCGCGTTGGGTATATGACCCACTGTCTTCCAAGTAGAGGTTCACGCTATCGAGGTCTGCGCTCGTATCAATATAAACAATGGGTTGAACGGCGCCCGTATCTGTATTTATTCAGAGTTTTCCTCAAAGCTTCTATTAGACTGCTATGACACGCTACAGCAACTGGCAAACAAAAACAAAATGATGCTTTGCTGGGTCCCTAGTCACAAAGGAATCAACGGCAATGAGTCTGCCGACAGTCTCGCGTGGTCAGGATCTGTCACTCAAACCTTTGGACCGGAAGCATATTGTGGACCAAGTTGGTCTACAACTAGGCTCTGATTGATAATGATGCTACTGGCGCGACATTCCATGCAACCGGCAGGTTAAAGAGCTGGTTCATTCCTATAGTTATGGTAAGGTATCCTTCCATAGTTAAGGCTGCTGAACAGAGTTAAGGTTGCTGGTGGGATATTTAACGGCTCACCATGGACTGCGTTATCAATTTAACAAAATGGGTCTGTCTGAAGAGATAGATTGTCGACTCTGCTTAGAAGCAGACAAGACTTCCAGTCACTTTCTTTGTGACTGCCCAGTCTTGATCTGGGTCAGAAAGAGGTCACTGGGTCGAGAACTTCTCCCCCCTTCTGATATTAGGAGGTCCTTAACGGCCAACATTCTAGCTTCCATTCGGAAGGCGGAATGTCTTCTGTTCGGTTAGGGTCTGTTGCAGCACAAAAGATCAACCATGGTCGCAGTGCTCCGCACCGTTAGAAGCTGGTACCCCGTTTATCCCTATTCCTACATTAATAAATAAGATATATCACTTTGTTTAACTGTTTTTAAGAAAAAATAAATTATGTCAATATTTAAAAAATAAAATATATAATTAATTAAAATAAAAAATAATTAAAATAAAATAAAAGTTTTCAATTATTTTTTTGTAAGTTATTCATTATTAAATGCAATTGAATGCATTTTTAAAAATTCAAATTTTTTGATTTAAACCAACATTAACTGAAGCGCATTTCTCTTCATTTGTTTGTTTTGATTCTTATTTTAGTACTTTTCGCTATCAAAAATGCAAATTCTGCCACAGTTTAACAAAAAAACTTTTGTTGTTCCCACATTTTAAGAGAACAGCTGTCTTCCAAGCAATTCAGATCAAGAGAAGTCAATTTTAGAGAAAAATACATTCTGAGAGAAACTTATTCCCTGGGAAAATGCAGAATAGAATACAATATTATGTATAAAAATATGAAGCTCTACCTCCTGTGAGGTGCGCTCGCCAACTCTCGTTATATTCATACGTACAGTATCCTAGTACTCACGTTATACACGGAAAAGTTAAAAATTAACTTTTGAATGAGCACACCTCTTAGGAATATGCTACTGACAAAACAAAAAAAATATATATCCAAGTTTTGTGGGAATAGGAATAAAAATGACGTTGCACCACTCGAGCAAAGTTGGATTTTCAGTACAAAAACGGAAATTTTTAAATTCAAGGTCATTTTACATCTTTGTTACTTATTACTTATGTTATTGTGTTTTAATTATTACTTATGCGCAAAACACAGTGGCGGAAAGTGGTGGGTTGCCGAATTAGGTTTTTTCTGATGAGTCACCATTTAAGTAATATGGACAGTGTGGGCCGCTAGAACAGCTGACGGCTTCTCTCCGCCCGTGTTCATTCACCGTGGGGTAAAAATAAATACCCAAATCTATTGGTAAATTATTTAAGTGGGAGCACTAAGCACCGGTCAGATAAGCATTTTGGTTGTAGGCGTTTGACATTGCAGCAGGACTCAGCACCATCGTACAAAGCACGCGTCAACTAAGAATGACTGAAAAACAACGTTCGATGTTTATTTGATATAAACCGTTTAAATTTCTCGATTTGGGTTATTTTAAAAAGTAAAGTCAAATCTGATAAATATAATACTTTAATTACATATAACATTATTTTGTTTACAATAAAGTTAAGGCATAGTAAATCAATATTGGAAAATAAAATCAACTCTATAAATAGTTCTGAGTTTAATTGTGGCAAGTTTATCAAAACCTTCCGATATATAAACCCAAATAGTATATAAGACATCCGGTCAATCAGTCACGCAAAAATATCATGAAGTCCTTTTCGAAATAAAAGAGGTCAGAGTAGCTGAAATGTTCAGAAAGCAGGTATATTATAATAGGTTAGATTTTTGAGGCCTATCTCGTTTGCGATAGCAGTCGACGACTTCTTGGGGCCTTTCGAATTTCTGTATAACCTATCTGTAAAATAAACTTAATCAGTTAATTTGTTAATAAATCGTTTGGAAAATTTTTCTCAATCGAAAAAACGATATTAGACAATTTGTTGGGTTGGGGCAAAAGATTTAATTTTAAAATTTAAAGCGCTTTTCATTTATATTTTCTTCATTTACTTCTAAAAATTTTAATATATTTTTAAAATATTTATTTTCTACAGTTTTGCATACTCTTCAAATATTTTATTTCCACAATTTTAAAATTTGTGAAATTTTTTTAATTTTAGCCATAATTTTTTTTTAGCATCACTTTTAAAATATGGTAATATGGTAGTATGTGGCATCAGATTTCCACACCGTGATATTCATAAGGCAACGTGGCTATCTCCCGATCAATCAACACGAAACCAGATTGATCACTTCGTGATTGACGCAAGGCACACTTCGAGTGTGCTTGGCGTACATTCATTCCGTGGTCCAAATATCGACTCAGACCACCACCTTGTCGCAGCCGAGTTACGCATAAGGCTTAGTACCGCCGACAATGTACGCTGCGCACGACAAAACCAATGGCACGACGAAGAGTGTCGCCGAACTACTACTGCGAAGAATGCAGCCTATAAAAGGACCTTGCAGTCAGCAGCTACACGTATCGTCCGTAAACACTATCGGGAGATAAAGAAGGTAGAGAGATACGTATTCAAAAACGGAAGAAACGAGAATGAGAAAGGCGCAACCGACAGATAATCGAGGTGTATAGAAACTGGAATGCTGCCCGTAAATTTTATCAAAAAGTCAACCTTCCGACTCAAGGCTTTAAGCTTGGAGCATCAACCTGTAAGGTCAAAAATGGTAATCTGGTTACGAATACACAGAGTGTATTGAAAGTATGGAAGGAACATTTCTCCAAACAACTATCTGGCGATGATAGCATCAAGTCCGTCTTTGGAGAAACGCTCTCGAAGTACCCAATTAAAAATGATAGTGTTAAAAATCTACCACCTACCCATAACGAAGTGCGTGTTGCTATGCAGCGACTAAAGAACAACAATGCGGCAGGCGCAGATGGTCGATGGCGATATGCTGACGTATGCATCAGCTCAACTGCAGAATATGGTGGGATGGAAGCATTCTCAGCGATTGGAATCTCAGTATCCTGTCTTGGAAAAAAGGGGACCTGACGATTTGTACCAACTTTTGCAGGATCAGCCTAATACCTATTGCGTAGAAATTCCTTTTACCGGTACTGTGTGAAAGGTTGAAACCACATGCCAACTTAACACCTTTTTGTCAATTATAAAGCAGCTTTATAAAGCAGCAATCATGCGCAGGATAGGTGTTCGTTGTAATGAACCAGATTCTTGCTTACGCCGACGACATTGACATCATTACGCGTACCAAGCGTGATGTTACAGCTACTTTTGTTGCTACCGAAAAGAAATCTGCTGAAATAGGCTTAGCGGTGAATGAGGGCAAAACGAAGTATATGTTGGCTACTGGTAAAAAATGTGCGCCGCTCAGATGCCGAGTTAGAGGCTGGCGATTATACTTTCGAATCTGTCAAGGATTTTATCTACTTTGGCATCGCCGTTACGATGTCAGCCTGGAGATCAGACGAAGAATCATCATTGCTAATAGGTGCTACTATGGGCTCGGTAGGCAATTGGGATGTAAAGCTCTCTCTCGACAAACAAAACTTTCCTCTCGAGAAGAAACTTTTTCGTGAGATCTTTGGTCCTCTACGAGTTGGCGACAACTACCGCATACGAATGAATCACGAGGTGTACGAGCTTTATCAGGACGCTGATATAATTCAGCGAATTAACATCCAGCGGCTTTGCTGGATGAAGATGCTACAGCGAAAAAGGTATTTGAAGCAGTAGTTGAAGGAAGAAGAAGTAGAGCTAGATCGTGTTTCCGGTGGAGTGATCAAATTGAGGCAGCACTAACTGCGCTGGAAAAAACTGCAGAGACATGCTGCGTCAGGCCGAGACCCGGTAGCGGGTTGTTATGGATACATAAGTGAGTAAGTTAGATCGTATCTCCGGTGGAGTGATCACCGGAGTCGCCATCACTTTAAAATAACAAATGCATTTAAAATTGTTTTCTGGAATGCCAATTGGTTAGCTCAACATAGCAATAAATTAAAAACCGCCAACCACTCATCTGGCAAAGCTCGTGGAGAAGCTGCGATAATTGTGAAAAGCGATATTGATCATTCTGTGCAAATCAAATATAAAAAATCATTTCTTCAGTCAATATCATTAACAGTCACAAACAATTATGGTCCAATTTGTATAACCTCTGTCTAATGCCCACTAAACCAAAAATCAAAAGTCATCGGTTTGAGGAATTTTATCACACGCTTGATCAAACATTTATGGCTGATGGAGACTTCAACGTAAATCATACTCACTGGGGCTCCAGGCTATTCACATCAAGAGGACAAGAATTGTTTCAGACTCTGTAAGAGCCAACAATTTGCTTCACGCATCAACTGGTGAACCAAGTTATTGGCCAACCGACTACAGTAAAGTTCCAGTCGTGATCAATTTTTGCATATTTAAAAGCATTTCTACCTCACAATTATACATACATTCGAATTCAGACCGTTCCTCAGACCATTCTCCCCTAATTATTATTATTATGAACTCAAAAATCTTTTTAAAGAACAAAAACACTCGATTATACAACAAAAGTACATACTAGAGTATTTTCGGGAACATTCCACTTAGAAGCGGTAACGATATCAGATCTGCGGTCGAGCAATTCAATATAACGATACAGAATGCCGCTGGAAATTAACCATGCATATCAATGGATACAAAGAATACCACATTGATGCATAAAGGAAGTTACTTCAAAAATGTTGGTGCGACGAATTTGGCAAGTAACAAAAAATCGTAAGCACAAAAGACGTTTACAATATGAAGCTATAAAAAAACTTAAAGAAACCTTTAGAGAGAACAAAAACAAATACATTGAAGCATACTTATCTAAATTGTCTCCCAGTAAAGCAACCGACTATCCATTATGGCGGGACCCTAGCACACTGAATGGATCAACGCCACACATTTCACCACTCAAAATTTTTAATGGACATTAAGTTAGATCCAGAATCGACAAAGCTCAAACCTTCGCAGAGCATCTCTAAGGTCTGTTCCGACCATGCCCGTCTAGAAATCACGAAAACGATGCTGAAATTGAGGCTTTTCTCCAAACACAGCATCAAATGGATTTTCCCGTCCCAAAAACCACAATATAATAAATTAAATTAAAATTCCTGGGTACGATTTGATCACTAGCAAAGTGTTGAAAGAACTACCAAACATTGGTCTTGTATTCATTCACCAACTTTTTAATACTATTATTAGTCAAGAATATAATACAAGTCAATGAAAAGTAGCCCAAATTATTCTGATATCAAAACCAGGTAAACCGTTAGAGTAAGTTACATCTTAAAGACCTATAAGCTTACTTCCAGTGCTCTCCAAAGTCTTCAAAAAAATACCATATAATTTAAAGTCGCATACTAATTCCTGGTCACTAATTCCACCAATTCACCAAGTGCAACGAAACAAATGACGCATTAAAGCTAACGAATCCAAATCTACACAAACTCCATTCACACTTCACCATGGTGACTGCCCACCAGATACACTAAATAATTACGTACTACCGCAATCAAGTCGCGAGAACTATCTGAGAGTTCATCTTGATCGGCGTCTCATCTGGAAACATTATATATTTACAAAACTCGGTGTAAAAATTCGTTCCATGTACAGGCTTCTTTGCCAAAACTCAAAGCTATAACTAAACAATAAAGTACTTCTATATAAAATTATTTTAAAACTAATATGGACTTACAGTGTCTCGATCTGATATTACAGAGATTTGAATCAAAAATAATTCGTTTATGTGTGGCTGCTCTATGGAATATCCCAAATAGTACTTAAAAGAGCGATATCCACGTGCCATCAGTGTTTGAAATAATATAGTCAGCAAAAGAAGGTTATCAAATCCCCCGATTTGCACACGAGCTGTTATCAGATATCAACCATTCACGTCGACTAAGAAGATTTTCTACGTCGGATTTGCCATATAGAACCCAAAATACGTGAATCGTTATAGTGAACTCACTGATATTAAGCATTTATTGCCAACTACTTATTCATTATTAGTTGTAATTTAATCTTTAGCGGTGTTTACTACAGAGTGTCCCGCACATATTTACATATCATTTTATTCTTTTTTTTATCCATAAGTAATACTGAATGTTGTATTTCCAAATAATTAAATAATATATTAAAAAAAAATTTAAAGCACGCAGAAAATGTCCACTTTTAAAAAGCATCAATTGTAAACACGCTTCCAAGAAAGAAATAGGATTTATATAAACTTTTACTTACTTTGAGATCTCTATGAACAACACCTTGTTCATGCATATAATCTACAGCTTCTAATATTTGTCGAATTAAATGTGATGCATCTTTTTCTGTATATGACCCTTTTTCAACGATTCGGTCGAATAGCTCCCCTCCTGTCACTCTAAAATTGAATAACAGACATAATAAATTACCAAATTATATAAAACATAAAATTAAGCTATATACAGTATAAAGCTTAAAAATTGTTTTTAATAATAAAACTTACAATTCCATTACCAGATACACCTTCGATTTGTCTTCATATGTTTCGAGTAATTGAACGATATTCGGATGTGTCAACCTACGAATTGATTACATATTTATATGAGAAAAAGCATATGCAAAAGTATCATTATAATAATTTACATAAATGTTAATACCTGCCACACCCACTATCTTAATTTTAGTTTTTTGGAGTTCATGAAAAGTCTTATATGTACGTGAATAATATAGGTAATGACTATCACCATTTTAGAATGATTTCAAGCTAAGCAACGATTTCAATATCGTCAATATAACATAATCTAAAAACGGCAACTACAACCACTTATCAAAAAACACTCACCGTACTCCTCTAGAGTTGCTAGCATCATTCTCATTGGCACTGAACCTACAGAAAGAGAACAGCAGTGAAAACAAAGAAAAACTATTAAAAATAAAATTCTACTAACTTAAATATTTAATTATGAAAAAGATGTAAAGTATATGTAACTAAAACATTAATTTAACTTGCAATAAGTAAAAAAATGAATAATAATCACAGATTGAATTTTTATTTAAAAAGAAATGCATGAAACTTTTTTTTAAATATGATTTATGAAAAATTTGATGAAAAAAAAATTTATGTTTGATGTTAAATTTAAAAATTTTAACTTAATAAAAGAATTATTTCTAAATTTACCGTATAGTTATTTAATTGTTTATTAGAAATATTTAATTGTTATTTATACAAGTAAATAACATGATATTAGATATGATAACATGTTATCATATAATTGAGTTCTGAGGGTGATAGTACTTTGCTCAACCCAAGCTAAAAGTTATAATATTGGAGGTGAACTCATTTTATTTTGATTTTGTTTGTTGAACCCACCACGCTCCAGAAAGTAGATAAGTTCTAATTTACAATAAGCAGCTTAAGTTTGATCAATATTTGGATGATCACCTTGTATAGTTCGTTAAAATATTTTTTAGTTTACAATATGCCTTTTACTTTGGCACAGGAGCATATGGTATATGATTTTAACATAGCATTCACTAACTAACTGGTCTTCACCAACAATCTCGACTAGTAAAGCAATTCAAAAACTAATGGAATATATGCCGACTTTTATCTTATGTACTATGTCCCCTCTAATAAAATGTACAATACAAAATATAGCATTCAAAATTTAAGAAAACTTTTAATTTATACAAAAGTAATATAAGAATGGCCGCTTATATCAGTAATTTGTTCGCCACAGCACATCCCCCTAAATCATTGCTATTGCTAAGAAAATTGCAGCTATACCGGATGATGCAGAAAGCTACGACTAATCAATCGCAAGGGATCCTCATCGGCAAAATTTTATTTAAGCTTCTGTGATTTTGTATTGACACATTCAACTGCTTGTCACCAAAATAAATCTTTAAGACTATCATACATTCTTTTAGATATTTTACGCAGGCCTATATATGGTCTGAACGCAAGAAAACCCCGTGCAGTCGATTGATTGTTATATATGATGCTTGACGAAGAACTAGCTTGCTGTAGTCCATCATGCCATTTGCTGTAAGTTAGTTAGGCGTCATGCGAATAGATTTGGTTCTCAGTAAGTTAATAAGAGCTCGAAACAAATCCAAACAAAACCTGCCATCATAACCCTCTTCAACCCACCATTATCCACATTTCATTTTTTTTCTCTAATCCAGAATACCGCTTATCGATCAGATTTGTTTGTTATCAGGAGAACACATTGTAGTCTAGTATAGCACTACACTTGTACCTGCCCGCCTCAGTAAGTAACCGTGGACTTATCGTGTTATTGCGGGCTATAAGACGATGGACCCTTTTCCCCATATTCGCAAGGTCCCAATAATGAAAAAGATAAACAAAATAAATAAAATAATCTAGCACGCTTATAGACGTAGAAAACGAAACTTCTAAGTGGTAAAGGTACCAAATAGTATTTGTGCTATCTCAAAGAAGGTTTAACGCCAAAAAACGGAATACAATAAGAACTCGAAAAACTGTTCAACATGTTTTAAGACGCCTATTTGTCAGTTTTTTGATGCAGCTCATGTTGTTCTGCTTTGGCACCAAAGAGTAAAAGCTGGAAATTCTACCAAATTCTTACCCTGGGTACATACTCTCTCATAATGAACAAAACAAAATGAAAGAAGTTCTCATAAATTCTCATGTATAAAGGATAGAAATCCAAATTACTTTTGACGGCATACACTTTCGTCTGCGTAACCGAAGGAGACTCTGAATGTCTGCAGTTAAAGATACAACAGCTGTCAGAATAGATAGTCACAAATTTGTTGGCAAGCATCAGGGATAATATACCTAACGTATATTACAACTTATTTGTGGAGCTGAAGAATGATAAGCTAGTGATAAATGGTTTTGATGATCAATCACTGCAAACGATTAAAGCCAGCAACTGCAGATTAACGCAATCGCCTTCCAACTGCATGAAACCGATGTAGCGGAAAAATAGAGGCAGCCAAGAGGATCGAGGATGCCAATTTAATATCCTAGTAGAGTGAAGATATTAATAAGCTGTACTAACTTGGTAAGCGAAAGTCTTTCTGTCACACATAGATAATGTTCTAATAGAGAATGAATAGATTAGCAGCCTACAATGTTTAGCACTAAATTTTAAATAATACTGTATCATGTAGATAACATGGAACATTTGATGTGATAAACCAAAAAGCTGCCTGACTTTAAATTACATAAATTTTCTTTATCTTTCAGAGTTCCTATCTAGAAAGTTAGCAGCAGCGCAGGTCACGAATCATGTCAATTATGTATCGCTGCATATTATAGCAACGGGTTATCTACCAAGCGATGACACTCGAGTACCCCCAAAAATTTAAAAACTAATAAAAAAACTACGAAAATTAGATTTTTATTTTCTCTAATAAGTGCATGAGATGCCAATGCGCATCACGAGGTACGGGAAAACTTTGATACCAACAAGCGCATGTCGAATATTTTTTTGAATTTATATATAATAAATGAGAATGGCTTAATGTGAGTAATGTTACCAACATTTGTAACTAGTACACGTAAAGAGGTCTTTGATATAACTATAGAAAATACTAGGGAGTAATGAACAAGTCAGAATTTAGATGGTATCCAGTGAATCTTCACGATGTACCATAAAGCGCTTGATTGGATTTCTCCTTTAAGAAATATATGACAAATTTATGACAAGAGATGAAGTCTTTTAAGGACCTTTTTTTTCTCTAATCCGTTTTTCGATAAGTACAATCAAATATAATACGTATTGCAAATCAGAATGTAATTGGAAAAATTTTTTGATAAATCGAATCCAGCTAGATATATAAAGAAGTATGAAAACTGTTTCAGATCCAACTAAACTTTTTGTTATATTAATGCTAAAACGAAAGTTAAGAGCTATAATCTACAACAAGTACATTTCTAGACTTTCTATATTATAATATTTTATAACTGGTGACAGAGAAGAAACGTCACGTTATGATTGCATTATAGATTAATGTTTTAAGAGGTAAAAGTATAAAAATGAATATAAAGAAATCTGACATTCCGCACGTAACAAAATCGGAATAAAAAAATAAACAGATGATCATATTACACAGTTCAATCTAAAACAAGTTAATATTTACTAGATTTTCAGCCAAAATACATCATGTGAAAATTAAAAATCATATAGTTGAAGACACTATGATAAAATATGAGGACTCTAGAGTAACTTTAAATTATTCAACATTTTCAATTTAATTTCCATAACATAGCCTCAACAGTGCTAAGAGACACTACAATTTTAATTAGAACATAAACCAAATTAGACGATCAGAATTCGGTATGTTTTGAATCAGTAGAGACATTAAAATGAAATTTTGCTTAAATAAAGTCAGGAGTTGAGAAGGACCCTCTTTTAAATGAACACCTCCAAATTTGTGCTCAAATATGGTGAACTTGTCCATTTTTTTGAATATCTCAAAAATTATAATAGGTAGAAAAATTAAGTTTTTACTATAACACCCACACCCAATAAAAAGATTTATTTTTAAAAACCTTTTATTCTATTAGTCTGAGTATATTTATTACATATAAAAAATACAAATTGAAAAAAGAAGGCGATCCGCGCATTAGTTTTTAAGTTATTTACAAATTTTTTTTTAAAACTTATTGAAAAATGATTTTTTACGTTTCGTAAAGCTTAGTATAGATAATATGCAGTGAGTGCGCTATAACTTACCAATTATACCGAAATTATAACTTTGAATTTGTGAAAAATAAACAACTAATAATTTTTTACACACATAACATATGTAGAGGCATAAATAAAAGTGAATTTTTATATATATTTGTAACTAAACAAAATAAAATTGTTTAAATAAATAATCACATTTGAATTATTGGTTTAATCAACTAATCAACACATCGAAGTATGTTAAATAATTTTTTACAAGGATTAAATAGTTTGACTAAAAATTAAAATTTATATGGTTTAAATTAAGAGAGTGGATGTGGCAATATAACTTAAATTAAATATATATAACATCAGGTAAACACAACGTTATCAATTAACATGTAAAATATATATTATTTTTTTTATATAACACTTAGGACTTATATATAACTTAATTTTTTATTATGAGGACGATTAATTAGACAGTTAGTTGCCTTTAGAACTCTAAAGCGTGGTGCTGACTTTGATCATGACTATCAGTCCAGTTGCGCCCAAACTTGAACATGCTTATAGTCAAGATATGTCAGTTAAGCAAAATTTTTGAATAGTATGTGTGTTTGCGCACACTGTTACTACGATAGTAATCACGCAAAAATATGCTATTGACTGACTGAATGCAAATTTTTAGTGACAGATTAGCATTCAGAACACGTTGGCGACAAACTGATTGATGATCAAAATTTTGGTGAGCATGCCGGCATATTGATTGAGTGTCATGCAAAGATGCAGACTTGGAGTTTTAATCACAGTTATAGCATTTTCTCTCTTGACTGACAGACAAGTTTGCAAATCTGTTCAACGCTTAAAACGCTAATTTTCAATGACATTGATTTGAATTTCACTTTTTTATTACATAATATATGTATTATGACTAATTAGGTTAAATAGCTTTAAAAATGGTTGTAGATCAAATTTATCTAAGTTTTGTAAACGCGGTTTCATTTTTTTATTAGTAACTCAGTAAGTCTGTTAGTTATAACAGAAGATAAATTAATTTTTTTTTAACAAACTACACAGGAATATATTGAAAGTACATACAGATTAAATTAACAAAATATCGCTTTCTGCCAATGACAGTATTAGAACTTCTTACACTGCACTATGAATAGAATATTCCATATAATTTATACTGCTTGAAATATACTACTTTTTCTCCAAATTTATTCATTCCGCAACCACAATAAAGAAAGCATAGGAAGGTTTGCATTCTTTTAGGTTTCTTTGAAAGTAGTATTCATTTACATTGCATTTACAATTTATTTACAAAAATTATTAACCAAGGTTCAGCATCATAAAACTATATAGCAACAGTAATAAAATATTATAAATATAACAGTTCAATCTTAATGAGAGAAAATTTGTTTTTTTGGACATTAATTTTATTTTATAAGGCAGACTTCTGCTTCTGTCAAAATTATTAATTCATGTATTATAAAAAATTTATTTTATCGGTAATACTTGTCTTTATCGTTTTCAGACACGTATCAGTAAAGTGTTTATATAGTAATTATTATTCTCTTTAATCTATACAAACCTATGATATATGATAATAAACTGATATTACCTAAACCATACGCTTTTATAAAAATATTTAAATACCACAATAGTTTATTTAAAATATATATGAAATGTTTAAATTCACTTGAAATATATACATACTTATAAATAAATTAGCGTAGCAAATTTATATAAGTTAATAATATTTAAATACATAAAGTTTAATAGTAATAGTAATAAATGGGACCATTTTAAATATATTTAAGTATTTAAATTAAAGTACCAAATTATTGTATGTATATTTTAAATAATGTTTAAACTTTGCTTACTTTCTTAGTACACGAATCTCATTTTCAAGTGACTCCTCTTTGCCTTTTAATGCCTTTTTATCAATTATCTTTACAGCAAAGTGATCTCCAGGGCTTTCTTTACTTTCTGCTAATCGGACTTCAGAAAAAGCACCACTAAAAATTATCATTAATTGTATTTTATTTTATTTGTATTAATTGTATATATATAAATCTATTATTCTAAATCTATTTTTATATTAAAATTGGGCTCAACTACAAAGACAATAGAAAAATATCGCACTAGACAGGATTAAGTAAAAATTTCTAAGCAAACAAGCAACTGAAATAAATAGCCTAAATCATTTTTATATAGTATGTAGAAAATCTAATGTAGAAATTTAGAAATATTTTCTCTTCCGATTGTCCTTTTCGTTTTTTACACAAATCAATCTATGATCAATCGATCCAATACAACAGGGCTGTCCAGACTAAATAAGATCGCGGATAAATACAAATCATTGAATAGATTAGAGGGCCGCACTAATAAATAAATTCGTTCATAATTTTTCCGGAAAAAATAAAAATACGGCTATAATGCTAACTTTAGTTTTATTAATTCTTCATGAATTTATCTACCAATTATCTAAAATTATCTATTCATTTATTTTATCACTATCACCATTATTAAAATTAGTGGGTGCTGCACGATAAATATTTTATTATTAATGTAATGTTGAAATAATGTTGTACATAGACATATGTACTAAAGTCTTTGTCAATGAAGTACATTAGCTTGAAGAATAATAAATTATTTAAAACATTTAAATTCATTTATTTGGGATACCATAAATAATATAATGTGATTTTACTAAAATATAACAAAGAAAAATTTCCCTAAGTATTTCTAACATGTCACGGGCCGCACATATAATAGCTGTGGACCGCATGAGGCCCGTCGGCCATGCCTTGGACAGCCCAGATTAGCATTACAGTGAACTTTAATACTTAAATCTATTTAGGAAATTTGTATAAATCAAGTTGTATATTTTAATAAAAATAACAACTGAAAGGTTAGCTAATCCCATAAATATGCAAATGCTTTCTGCTATGCATACGATTCTACTGTTTTTATAGTTGAACCAAACTTTATAAATATATATTCTTTAATATATATATATATTCTGCATGAAGTTTCTTTTTAAAATATTATAAATATGTCCAAGAATTTAAAAATAATCATATTAAAAATCATTTTATTTCCCTCAATATTATCAATACATGAAAGAACCTCTCAGTCAGGAAGATCCTAATACTTTCAACACGATTCTCCAAGCAAAACGCAAAAATTAATAAAATAAATTGAAATATCTTATTAAACAAAATTATCCAGAATGTTTAATTTTACTTTAACATTTATTTAGTGTCCTTAATATAATTTTGGAATATTTCGAATTTGGATACAGTCTTTATCTCATTCTTCAAATTCGCTCTCGCTAACGTTTCAAGAGTGTTTAATTAAACAGATACGTTCAACAATTAATGATATCATGAATTGTTATATCACAAATTTGGCTACTTGTAACAAATAGTTTTTTACACCCTAATTTTACCCGCCTAATTTAATCTACACTGGAAGAACCTAATAATCTACATATCATATAGATCCTTACCATATATTTTACTGAATAACTTAAACGCTCAGTGATGGTATCATTAGAAAGATTTCTATATACGTTCGAGGTTTTAATATACCAGCGAATTTTAAATATTTCTCTTGGGAGTTTGGAGTTCGTAGAATGTAAATTTAACTGCATGACTATGTCACAATCATATAGCAAAGATGTCGTAAAGCTGATACAGATTTCGTCTTATGTGAAATCTTATGTAAATGAACTTTACTTTAATGAACTTTCATAGTATTTCGCCACTAAATACTGTCATTGCAAACTGTTAACACTTTTCGATTCTAATGAATTGGTTTTGTGTTTGAACTATTGAATTTGGTCTTCCATTTACGAAAATAGTTGACCAGCCCCTCGCTATATACCTTTAGAAAGTCAAAAATGTAAGTTATACTTTATGAAGTATAGATGATTTTGGATTTAACACGAATTTTAAAATAAGTGGCAAATATTAGTTGTACACTCTAATAACCAGATAAAGTTGTGCCACCACATCGGTGAAAATGAGTAGAATTATTTATTTTTAAATAAATTAAAAATGAGTAATGATATTTCTATTGTAAAATAACAGACAGAAATTAATCACCAATACGAACGGTGCTAAATTGTATATCTAAAAAATAGATTGTTTAAAAGTTTAGAACCAGAACTAATCAAAATCCCTAAACCATCCATTATGTTTAAGTAAAAACTAGAATTAAATAGAAAAATATATATTAGCTTATTTAGTTTCAGTATTGTACAGTTTAATACCTATTTATTTATTCCTCCTCAATGGTTAAAACTTCAAGTTAAACGTCCAAAACAGATTTTATAAATAAAAGTCAAAGTTTAGAATCTTACTAATAATTCCATAACTTAATTGTTTTAAAAAAATCACCAAAATCCGGAAAAATATTGTTTTATTAGAACTGATCCTATACATATTTATCTTTAAACCGAAAAGAAAAAAATTCCGTTTATAGTCTTGGATTTATAATATTTTTTCTGGATATTTTTTTGGGCAGGAATTTAAAAAAAGTAATAAAATATAGCGATAGAAATTAAGAAAGGATTTTTTTTAGAAGATAGCCCCTCCTGTAAAAATAAGCTAAAATAATTTACATAAAACAAATTTAAGCTTTTACAACATATCTCGGTTATAACAAACTTATATTATTTCTAAATTTATTGTATTTTGAAAGGACCACCGTATAATGTTAATTAATTTAAAATCTTAAAATGAATCCTTTTTTCAAGATATTCCCTTTTTGCCATGCACTTTCTACGTAAAGTCCCCTTATTTTTATAAATACAAGAATGCCGAAAACGAGACGTCTGAATATTTTATGTTTATATGGCAATAACGCTTTACATATATAATTTGATCTTTATAATTATTTTCAGAACTGATATTAGATCATTAAATACAATTGTATAATAGTAGGCGAATTGATCAGTTACTTTCCATTATTGTTACAAATAAAAATGAACAAAAACTACTTAAATTATTTCATGTTAATTTTTATTTAATTCAATATTTTAACTTTAATCGAAAGTCGTCTTCAGGAATATGCATCAAAAACCCAATGATATACATATGTCATATACATATGTTCGATGTCAATACTTGGTTCGAAACTTTAGGTACATACATATATTAATTATGCTTTTATACATTTTGTTCCTTTTATTTCTAGTATCATCAGTGTTTTGATAATAATTTCCACAGAAGAACAGATAAAGACATTTCCCTTCAAAATTCTTCAAACTTTATTTTTTTACTGCATTATAGAACGTTGATTCCGTTGGATGTTAGATCTAACTTACCCAAAAATGGTCGGACACAAACACAAAGAGCGTTTGCTTCATATTGCATTTCATCAGATCACGATCCAGACTAAAACAATGTAAAAATTCTACACCAAGAAAATAACCAACGCAAAGGTTATTTCTTGAAAATGCCCGCGATTTTGAAAGTCCCAACCAACACCAGGCTTAATTTTAAAACTGACATTGACAACTGCTCACAGATGTATAAAAGTATTATATATAAATAAACAGGTGCAGGATTACACATTGCAGTATAAAGTTTTTAAAAGCTTATTTTTCTGGATTAAAGTCAAGATTAAAATTTTTTAGGTTAAAGTCGAAATACTGAATTAAATAAAAATTAGTGTGAGATAATAAAATTGTTTTTGCTTATTTTTATTTGTAAGAATAGTTAAACGTAACTAGCTAATTCACCCAATACAACATAATAATAGTAATTTTGGTCATAAAGTGATAAATCATTAATTACACCATCTATGTAAATCGCAACCGCGAAGGGCTTAATTTAATTGAATTATATCTTTAAAACACAATTTATTGTACTTAATCCACAAACAATAAGGCATCGGTAGCTTTCGAAATTAATTTTAAATTTTTTATATAAATTTATGTTTTTTATTTCATTACTCGTTTATATTAAGTTCTAAATTACCTATCTAAGAATATTAAGCTTAATTATTTGATTTACATGAAATATATTATATAATTTAATATGTGTTTTACTTACGTTCCTAGTAGTCCGTGTAAATTGTACTTATCTTCAATTGAAATCTGTTTGTTAAATTCTTTGAATTCTTTTTTTACTTTTTTTCCTGAATCCTTTTTGCCAAACAGAGGCATTTTTGAATAACTGTTTATTTTTTTCAGGCTATATCTTTTATATCTTTTTTTTTAATATTATTGGATCTATAAATTAAACATCCCGTATAAAATAAAAATCAAACTATTATAAAATACGTCCGGTTTCTTGAGATTAAAAAAAAATTTTGTATTTTAGACTTTCTTATCTCTAAAACCTAGAAACGACTATTTAAATTCAAGTTTTTCTTATCAATACATCGGGTGAAACAGTATCAGGTAAATTCTTTCTTAGAATTGTTTCTTGCTTTCATAACAAGTAAACGATTGTTTCGTTACAGCATCTTAGAATGCAAACGATTCAGTTCTTTTCTTGAAGTTTGAAACAATGTCAATACTGAGGTATGGTTTTAAGATCATAAATATGTGTATCTACTCATGCAACTAGGCATATGTTAAAATTTTTTTTTTAAATATTACACATCTAATTAACAACCATCGTACTGAATTAAATACTAAAAAAAAAAAACAAATATGTTATTCAAAAATTAAATAACTATATAAGTATGTGAATGTCACTTTTATGCCACTTGGATGGAGATGCATTGTCATCATACAGAATCATCGTTCATTATGACGAATTAAAGCACATAGTTATTACTATTGATTACTATTAATATAACGTCTTTTATATGCAATATTTTTCAAAATAACTTTATTTATAATTTCTTTATTAAAAAGTTATTACTCTTATATATCATTATATTATTATAATACTCTGTATCTTTAATGCAATCGCACGTATCTCTTTTAAAAGAAAATAAAGCAAGAAAATCAATGAATGATGTCAAACTGGTTAAGAAACAAAAAGATGCGAAACTCTATCTCTTTAATTCAGTTGAATAAACGTCAAAATATTAATGTCAAGTATTTTTGTTACATATATGTATATACGCATGCATGAATTGATAAATACTTTGCTAACAAATAAACTTCATTTTTCTCTCCATTTAGAGTAACATTTTAGTAACAATATTATTTATAAAATATAACAAATATGTAAACTTTAGAGTAATTTTAATTCGAAAAATTATGTTGTATATATATAAATTAATAATATGGCTTCTTTATGAATATGTAAAGATTAGGACTTTTTCTTAGTTATCAATCTAATTTTAAAAACTTTTGTTTGCGAACACAGAATTAATTCCGACATAAAGAACTCTAGAACCTTTTTCGCATCAGGCCATCTTTAGTAATCTGCCACTGATCATTGATAATTAAAAAATTAAGATATATATAAGTACCATGTAAAATAATGATTTTTATTTTTAAATCAAATTGTAATATTACATTTACCTTTATTTATCGTTAATAATTATATTTAAAAACAATTAATGTAAGTTATATATATGCAAACTAAGTTTTACAGGATACATCAATTATGTGCCTAATACTATGTTCAGATGAAAAGTAGTTATGGAGGTTAAGTCTTAAACTAATTGTTTAAGTCGCAATTTTCCATCCACATCATTTCTTGGTCTAAGTACTTTTATGTACAAGATTCATTTAAATATTAGATTTTATTTTTATATAAATTGTGATTAGACTGTTGTGTTGTATGTTGAAAATAATTTTGGTGTAAACAT
>NC_051847.1:101966490-101992339 GCF_002237135.1 Teleopsis dalmanni | reverse complement strand
AGGCTTGAAAAAAGAACAATTTTTCACAATTATTGTGCCCTTATCCACAATAGTATATGCCAAAACAATGTTTTGTTTATTTTGTTCGTTGAACATTAAATATTCCGACTTTATGTATCTATAAATTTTATTTCTAGAGGCACGTATAGTATGGACATCACACGCACACAGCTTAACTAAGAACGAAGTTATGAAGAAATCACATTGCGCAGCATTTATAAAGAAGCTTAAATTTCTTAGCGCATGATGCAAATTCATGATTTAAAATTCCATATACCAAATTTTGAATTTTGCTGAGCAATGGAAATAAGCACAGGCAAAATAAAAATTTATGATGTCTTTATTAAATTCATAATGTTGAAGTTTATTTGTGCATACACGCTCTTTTGGTTCGTTCCGTTCAGTCTGTACTGAATTCGAAGAATACTTACTCACATCATTTTATGATTTACTTACATAATTTCTAATGTAGTAGGGCGCGTTTTATATTCGTTCGCACACAGATACACATTTTTTGCTTCCGAAAGTACAAGAAACAGTGATCGCTCCAAAAACAGATTTCACATACGGGCAGAGGGGACTGTGCAACAGTAAACATAACATCTACAACTAAAACAAGAGATAATCTAAAAACAATTTTCATTTTTGAAACATAATATGATCAGTAATGTGTTTTAACACAATATATTATTTTTGTAAAATATGTAATAGGCGTGATATATATAGTTTTAAATTATAATTTTTAAAACAGAATTATATATTGTATATTATATATTTCGTCGAATTACAAAAGTAAGACGTAAGATATAGTTATATTTTCACGTATACATTTAGTACAACACATTCATCCATTCCCTTATTTTGGTTTTTTGCCATTGTGCATAGTCTATAGAGACTACGTCGTACGATGGATTTGCATAAAGAAGCGGTTTAAATTCTAATCAGATACTTTACTTAAATGAGTAATACGTGCTCGTAATTGTAATATTTATTAATTCTATAAAGAACTTGTGAAATAGCTTTATATACTCACTAAATAAATAACAAGTAAGAATAAGTACATAGTCAATAAAAATTTTTGAATGAAATTAAACTGGATTCTAAAATATATTATTATCTATAATTTGTGAATACAAAAACTATTTATTTATTTATGTTATTTAGTTACAGTGAGCTGCAATTCTTAGCATCTCGACGTGCTGCTGCAGCTGCATCAACTGTTCTACCACCTCACTTAGTCCAACCAACTGCACCAACAATATCCACAAGCAACACCATTCTCAACAATAATAGTTTAGTCCCTGAAAATAATATTGTAATAAACGAACAGCAAAATTTAAGGCAACACAACTTAAGCCATCATACACACCACCAATTACATCATCACTCGCGTCCCAGTAGCATTCCATCGCCCCAAACCCAACCACATGATTTTCATCCAGCGTATAGAATTCCATATATGGAGCATTTATATTCCTTACAACGCTCTAGTCCAACATCTTCTTTCCATGGTAATATTATGAAATATTTTCTTGATGTATTAAACTAAGTATTTTATTTATCCAGATCCTTATGGAAGTTGTGCACCTGCATTTCCTTTAGCAGGTCTTGGAATTAATTCTAACGATTATATTGGAGCACACAGCATTGGGCCAATAGGCGAACTACATCCAGCAACTGCAATAGCAGCAGCTGCTGTTAACTCACTTTCTAGTACAGAGTTTCATTTCAGCATTGATGGCACTGCACGTCTAAATAATTCGCGAAATGGCAGCTTACGTACGAGTATTAGCCGAAAACGTGCACTTTCATCCTCTCCCTATTCAGATTCTTTTGATATAAATTCAATGATACGATTTTCACCTAATTCTTTGGCAACTATTATGAATGGTTCCCGTACTGGTAGTGTAGCGAGCGGTTCATATGGCCATCTTTCCGCTGGCGCTATTAGCCCTATTCATAGCACAATGGCTCCACATTTGCAACAGCTACAAGCACATTTGTTAAGAGCAAGTGCTGGTTTTTTCCCTTCACATCAATTGTTAGGAACAAATATGTTCCAAACAGACAATAATATACGTCCGTTGCAAACCGCTAATGTCACAGTTGCTGCATTTAATGAGACAGAGTGTAACAAGGGAACGAATGGCGCCAATAGTAATGTGGCTTCAAAGCAACAAATGGTAATAAAAATTATTTAAAATTGAAGAAGGCTTTGTCAACACATATATGTAAAAAGCTTCCTCAAACATTGAACATTAAATTAGGTTTTTGAAATTTCTTTAAAACTTAAAAAGTTGATTTCCAGAATTTCGACGAGTCACCTACTTCTAAGTCTAAAAACGAACAGCCTTCATCAACTTCAAACAAAGTAACACAAGTTGAAGCAGATAGTGCCTCGGCCGTTAATAACAGTCGGCATCGTTGTACAAAGGCTCTGAATTCGTCGCTTGCAACTAACTATATCCAATGTAATACTACTACAACAACATCTCCCACAGATGAATGCCATACTGCAGATACGACTGATATAAAAGATGAACCTGGAGACTTTATTGAAACAAACTGTCATTGGCGTGAATGTGACATAGAATTTTCTACTCAGGAAGAACTTGTACGACATATAAATAATGAGCATATCCAAACCAATAAAAAAGCATTTGTTTGTGGATGGAATGAATGTTCACGAGGGGAAAAGCCATTTAAAGCTCAATATATGCTAGTAGTTCACATGCGAAGGCATACAGGCGAAAAGCCACATAAATGCACAGTAAGTGTAATTATTTAAATAGGTTATAATGAGAACTTGACTTTATTTAACAGTTCAACTATTAATAATTGTATTTGGTTAATATTATTTTTCTTTTAGTTTGAAGGCTGTTTTAAAGCATATTCGCGTTTAGAAAACTTAAAGACTCACTTACGTTCACATACTGGAGAAAAGCCATATATGTGTGAATATCCTGGGTGCAGCAAAGCATTTAGTAATGCAAGTGATCGAGCAAAACATCAAAACAGAACCCACAGTAATGAGGTATGTACAAGAGTACCAATTTGTTCTATATTTGTTAAACTAAATATCTATTGTTCTTTCTGAATAGAAACCTTATGTTTGTAAAGCTCCTGGATGCACAAAACGGTACACTGATCCTAGTTCACTTCGAAAACATGTTAAAACAGTACATGGAGCTGAATTTTATGCAAATAAAAAGCATAAAGGATCTAATCATGATAGCGGAAACAATAATACCGATGGGAACTACTCAAATAGCAAATTACGTGCGAAAATTGGCAATATGGGTTCCAACTTTCAGCAAACTCAACAACAGAATCAAATCGATGTTAGTCCTAGAAGTGATGACTTTTATTCAGGCAGAACCATGAGCATATCCAGTCCCAGTATTAAATCGGAAACAGAGGCTCATTCACCAGGTGTTCACACTGTACATAGTTCTTTGAATAATAATCAATACAACCGATCGCATCAAAATATAGCTACGCGTTTGGCTGATGATGATAACAATACAACTGTTACACATAGTACCGAAGGAAATATATATGGCCGCGAAGAACTTAACTCTTCAAATTATGACGAAGACTGGACTTATGATGATGATTTAGATACCACAGATCTACCAATTACTTTACGCACAACAATAAATGTTGGTATTGGTGGCAGCACAAATATTCCATCCCATAGCAACTGTGTTGGTGCAAATTGTGTAGCTACAACAAGGCAGCGTAGCTTCCGTAGTCGTCTCTATGCAAAGAGTGGTAATATGATTCATTCACCACTTACAAATATTCCAGAAATAAATCGAAATGTTGGTATAGGAATAGGGGAGCTAAATCAAAGAATTAATGAATTAAAAATGGAACCCGGAGTAATGTCCACTCCAGTAAAATATAATGATTCCACATATTCAAAATTTCTGCCCTTAAAAGAAAATAATTTATTAAATGATCTTCATATGCGGTTTCCTTGTAATAATATTTATAACGTAACACACCATTCGCAACAAATCACTAATCGTAGAGATAGCCAAACTTCAAACGCTAGTACATACTATTGTAGTATGCAGAGCCGTCGTAGTAGTCAGTGTTCACACTTATCAACCATATCAACAATGCGTCCAGCAGGTGCAGGGAGCTCGTTTTATGATCCTATTTCTCCTGGATGTTCTCGTCGATCAAGTCAGTTGTCTAATGCTAACTCAAGTACATGTTTAGGAACTATAAATAGTGGAAATGCTGCTGAAATCGATCAAAATGTTTTATTGTCAAATGCCAATAACATTAGTTTACCTCCTCCACCATCGTCTCATATAATTTTATCAAATTTTCAGAGATTACAAGCTTCATCAAACAGTAGAAAAAACCATCAGCTATTTGAAAACAGTCGTTTGTCCATACCGAATTTATTGCATTCCAAGCACTCAAATAACTTCGTTGCAGGTGCAGAAAGCATTCGCAGACAATCTGCACCAACAAATATTGCTAGCAATCAAACACCATCGCCTTCGTTTACTGCTTTATCCCCTATACAAAATGATTCTTTGTCATGTATCAGTAATCCAAATAATACCCAAGTCAGAGGTCAAAATGCAACTGCATCCACTAAAAATGATCTATCTGCATCACGGGAGCATCATCCTAATCAAAAAGTATCTTTAGCTGAAGTAGAGGAAGATGAGCTAATTGAAAACAAATTAGTTTTACCAGATGAAATGGTACAGTATTTAAATGAAGTTTCGGATAAGCCTGCAGTAGAAAAACCAGTGGACACAATTGTACCAGTCAGTACTTTAGATCCAGCTCTTGCCGTTTCAGAATTCACTCAAGCAAAAAATTTTCCTTCGGATGCTGCTCAACATTCCACCTCAATTTCTACTATTAATAACTCCTACAGTCAATGCAAGTATGAAATATGTACCGCTCCATCGCAAATCAATAATGACCAATTTAACAATCAAAAACTTATTTTACAAAGATCTGCAAAGCCTCTTTCAAGTATTAACAAAAACCAACAACAAACTCAACAGCAAAAAGTTTCAACAACTGACACTGACTGTTCTATGACCAGTTTGATGGAAGTTAATTGTAATGACGTTAATGGTATAGAGTTTTCCATTCAAAATCATCAAAACAAAGGTCCGGAAAAAGAGAAAATGATTGTAAAGCAAACAGTTCACTTACCGGGACAAACAGTACATAATAATACTCAAGAAGAAATTCAATGTGGTGACATAAGTCAGTCTCAGGTATCTCCAGCTCCGTTAACTAAAAATTTAGCTGCAGAAACAATAAAAATTGACTTCAATAAAACAGAAAACGTAAATCAAATAAATGATCCGAGTGCCTTTAATCATTCTACACATCTTAACACTACTGCTTTAGCATTATCTACTACTAATAATTTTAATATGTGCTTCAGTTCTAATCGAGAAACGATGAATTCTGATACATATCAACGTACTTTGGAATATGTACAGAACTGCCAAAACTGGTTAGACATATCAACTATGCAACCAGATGTCACCAGCAGCACTCACCCCAATTCAAATATGATTATTAATGATATGACAACATCTCTTACGTCTTTGCTAGAGGAAAATCGATTTTTACAAATGATGCAATAGCAAATTACAAAAAAGGATAGCAACATTCATTTAATTGTGGCATTAATAATTCTATAGAGATTTACGGAAATAATTTTTTTTATATTAAAATCAATTATATACTTTGGAACTACAAGCGAAAATATTACGGATCTAATATGCAGAAAGATTTTTCACATATTTACGAAATTGAAATGGATAAATAAAATCAAAAACCAAGAGAGTTAACTAATAATACATGAAATTATATTTAATTTAAAACTCCAAATTCGCGAGTCTTGTTTCTGATATTCATAATCTAAATTATAACGAATCAATCTCGGCAAGAGTACAAGTATTAACTGCATGGACGCACAAATAGTATTAGAATATAGAGTATCTCTTGTCCACCAGCTACGCTTATTTTAATAGCTATGAACAAGTTACATATATTACAATATATATTTCTCATTATATATTAAATAAATTGTCTTCCAATTATATTAAAATTTTATTCCTATGCAATTTATTCATTAAGTTTTGTTTATATAAATCATATACATACATACATATACCATTCAGTTATGTTTACATTGATTTTTATGCATAAATATAAAAACGTTGTGGCGCTGCCTTTTTTTTATTTATTTTTCTCATGTTTACATTTATTTTTATTCATAGAGGTAAGAATGATAAATGCGTTTTTCTTTTCATTTGTTTTTGTCTGAAAATGAATAAAAAGATCTTAACTTAAATTTAATGTATGTGGCATGTAAAATGTTTACACCAAAATTATTTTCAACATACAACACAACAGTCTAATCACAATTTATATAAAAATAAAATCTAATATTTAAATGAATCTTGTACATAAAAGTACTTAGACCAAGAAATGATGTGGATGGAAAATTGCGACTTAAACAATTAGTTTAAGACTTAACCTCCATAACTACTTTTCATCTGAACATAGTATTAGGCACATAATTGATGTATCCTGTAAAACTTAGTTTGCATATATATAACTTACATTAATTGTTTTTAAATATAATTATTAACGATAAATAAAGGTAAATGTAATATTACAATTTGATTTAAAAATAAAAATCATTATTTTACATGGTACTTATATATATCTTAATTTTTTAATTATCAATGATCAGTGGCAGATTACTAAAGATGGCCTGATGCGAAAAAGGTTCTAGAGTTCTTTATGTCGGAATTAATTCTGTGTTCGCAAACAAAAGTTTTTAAAATTAGATTGATAACTAAGAAAAAGTCCTAATCTTTACATATTCATAAAGAAGCCATATTATTAATTTATATATATACAACATAATTTTTCGAATTAAAATTACTCTAAAGTTTACATATTTGTTATATTTTATAAATAATATTGTTACTAAAATGTTACTCTAAATGGAGAGAAAAATGAAGTTTATTTGTTAGCAAAGTATTTATCAATTCATGCATGCGTATATACATATATGTAACAAAAATACTTGACATTAATATTTTGACGTTTATTCAACTGAATTAAAGAGATAGAGTTTCGCATCTTTTTGTTTCTTAACCAGTTTGACATCATTCATTGATTTTCTTGCTTTATTTTCTTTTAAAAGAGATACGTGCGATTGCATTAAAGATACAGAGTATTATAATAATATAATGATATATAAGAGTAATAACTTTTTAATAAAGAAATTATAAATAAAGTTATTTTGAAAAATATTGCATATAAAAGACGTTATATTAATAGTAATCAATAGTAATAACTATGTGCTTTAATTCGTCATAATGAACGATGATTCTGTATGATGACAATGCATCTCCATCCAAGTGGCATAAAAGTGACATTCACATACTTATATAGTTATTTAATTTTTGAATAACATATTTGTTTTTTTTTTTTAGTATTTAATTCAGTACGATGGTTGTTAATTAGATGTGTAATATTTAAAAAAAAAATTTTAACATATGCCTAGTTGCATGAGTAGATACACATATTTATGATCTTAAAACCATACCTCAGTATTGACATTGTTTCAAACTTCAAGAAAAGAACTGAATCGTTTGCATTCTAAGATGCTGTAACGAAACAATCGTTTACTTGTTATGAAAGCAAGAAACAATTCTAAGAAAGAATTTACCTGATACTGTTTCACCCGATGTATTGATAAGAAAAACTTGAATTTAAATAGTCGTTTCTAGGTTTTAGAGATAAGAAAGTCTAAAATACAAAATTTTTTTTTAATCTCAAGAAACCGGACGTATTTTATAATAGTTTGATTTTTATTTTATACGGGATGTTTAATTTATAGATCCAATAATATTAAAAAAAAAGATATAAAAGATATAGCCTGAAAAAAATAAACAGTTATTCAAAAATGCCTCTGTTTGGCAAAAAGGATTCAGGAAAAAAAGTAAAAAAAGAATTCAAAGAATTTAACAAACAGATTTCAATTGAAGATAAGTACAATTTACACGGACTACTAGGAACGTAAGTAAAACACATATTAAATTATATAATATATTTCATGTAAATCAAATAATTAAGCTTGCTTATAATTAAGCTGTTCTTAGATAGGTAATTTAAAACTTAATATAAACGAGTAATGAAATAAAAAACATAAATTTATATAAAAAATTAAAAATTTATTTCGAAAGCTACCGATGCCCTATTGTTTGTGGATTAAGTACAATAAATTGTGTTTTGATATAAATCAATTAAATTAAGCCCTTCGTGGTTGCGATTTACATAGATGGTGTAATTAATGATTTATCACTTTATGACCAAAATTACTATTATTGTGTTGTATTGGGTGAATTAGCTAGTTACGTTTAACTATTCTTACAAATAAAAATAAGCAAAAACAATTTTATTATCTCACACTAATTTTTATTTAATTCAGTATTTCGACTTTAACCTAAAAAATTTTAATCTTGACTTTAATCCAGAAAAATAAGCTTTTAAAAACTTTATACTGCAATGTGTAATCCTGCACCTGTTTATTTATGTATAATACTTTTATACATCTCTGAGCAGTTGTCAATGTCAGTTTTAAAATTAAGCCTGGTGTTGGTTGGGACTTCCAAAATCGCGGGCATTTTCAAGAAATAACCTTTGCATTGGTTATTTTCTTGGTGTAGAATTTTCACATTGTTTTAGTCTGGATCGTGATCTGATGAAATGCAATATGAAGCAAACGCTCTTTGTGTTTGTGTCCGACCATTTTTGGGTAAGTTAGATCTAACTTATCCAACGGAATCAACGTTCTATAATGCAGTAAAAAAATAAAGTTTGAAGAATTTTGAAGGGAAATGTCTTTATCTGTTCTTCTGTGAAAATTATTATCAAAACAAAAATAATGAGGATGATACTAGAAATAAGAGAAACAAAATGTATAAAAGCATAATTTACATATGTATGTACCTAAAGTTTCGAACCAAGTATTGACGTCGAACATATGTATATGACATATGTATACCATTGGGTTTTTGATGTATATTCCTGAAGACGACTTTCGATTAAAGTTAAAATATTGAATTAAATAAAAATTAACATGAAATAATTTAAGTAGTTTTTGTTCATTTTTATTTGTAACAATAATGGAAAGTAACTGATCAATTAGCCTACTATAATACAATTGTATTTAATGATCTAATATCAGTTCTAAAAATAATTATAAAGATCAAATTATATATGTAAGAAAAGCGTTATTGCCATATAAACATAAAATATTCAGACGTCTTGCTTTCGGCATTCTTGTATTTATAAAAATAAGGGGACTTTACTTAGAAAGTGCATGGCAAAAAGGGAATATCTTGAAAAAAGGATTCATTTTAAGATTTTAAATTAATTAACATTATACGGTGGTCCTTTCAAAATACAATAAATTTAGAAATAATATAAGTTTGTTATAACCGAGATATGTTGTAAAAGCTTAAATTTGTTTTATGTAAATTATTTTAGCTTATTTTTACAGGAGGGGCTATCTTCTAAAAAAAATCCTTTCTTAATTTCTATCGCTATATTTTATTACTTTTTTTAAATTCCTGCCCAAAAAAATATCCAGAAAAAATATTATAAATCCAAGACTATAAACGGAATTTTTTTCTTTTCGGTTTAAAGATAAATATGTATAGGATCAGTTCTAATAAAACAATATTTTTCCGGATTTTGGTGATTTTTTTGAAACAATTAAGTTATGGAATTATTAGTAAGATTCTAAACTTTGACTTTTATTTATAAAATCTGTTTTGGACGTTTAACTTGAAGTTTTAACCATTGAAGAGGAATAAATAAATAGGTGTCAAACTGTACAATACTGAAACAAAATAAGCTAATATATATTTTTCTATTTAATTCTAGTTTTTACTTAAACATAATGGATGGTTTTGGGATTTGGTTTAGTTCTGGTTCTAAACTTTTAAACAATCTATTTTTTAGATATACAAGTTAGCACCGTTCGTATTGGTGATTAATTTCTGTCTATTATTTTACAATAGAAATATCATTACTCATTTTTAATTTATTTAAAAATAAATAATTCTACTCACTTTCACCGATGTGGTGGCACAACTTTATCTGGTTATTAGAGTATACAACTAATATTTTTCACTTATTTTAAAATTCGAGTTAAAATTCAAAATCATCTATACTTCATAAAGTATAACTTACATTTTTGACATTCTGAAGGTATATAGCGAGGAGCTGGTCAACTATTTTCGTAAATGGAAGACCAAATTCAATAGTTCAAACACAAAACCAATTCATTAGAATCGAAAAGTGTTAACAGTTAGCAATGACAATATTTAGTGGCGAAATACTATGAAAGTTCATTAAAGTAAAGTTCATTTACATAAGATTTCACATAAGACGAAATCTGTATCAGCTTTACATCTTTGCTATATGATTGTGACATAGTCATGCAGTTAAATTTACATTCTACGAACTCCAAACTCCTAAGAGAAATATTTAAAATTCGCTGGTATATTAAAAACTCGAACGTATATAGAAATCTTTCTAATGATACCATCACTGAGTGTATCAAATAAGGGCGTCTAAGTTATTCAGTAAAATATATGGTAAGGATCTATATGATATGTAGATTATTAGGTTCTTCCAGTGTAGATTAAATTAGGCGGGTAAAATTAGGGTGTAAAAAACTATTTGTTACAAGTAGCCAAATTTGTGATATAACAATTTATGATATCATTAATTGTTGAACATATCTGTTTAATTAAACACTCTTGAAACGTTAGCGAGAGCGAATTTGACAAATGAGATACAGACTGTATCCAAATTCGAAATATTCCAAAATTATATTAAGGACACAAAATAAATGTTAGAGTAAAATTAAACATTCTGGATAATTTTGTTTAATAAGATATTTCAATTTATTTTATTAATTTTTGCGTTTTGCTTGGAGAATCGTGTTGAAAGTATTAGGATCTTTCTGACTGGGAGGTTCTTTCATGTATTGATAATATTGACGGGAATAAAATGATTTTTAATACGATTATTTTTAAATTCTTGGACATATTTATAATATTTTAAAAAGAAACTTCATGCAAAATATAAATATATATTATAATATATATATATAAAGTTTGGTTCAACTATAAAAACAGTAGAATCGTATACATAGCAGAAAGCATTTGCATATTTATGGGATTAGCTAACCTTTCAGTTGTTATTTTTATTAAAACATACAACTTGATTTCACTGTAATGCTAATCTAGGCTAATCCGCAGCTATTATATGTGCGGCCCGTGACATGTTAGAAATAGTTAGGGAAATTTTTCTTTGTTATATTTTAGTAAAATCACAGTATTTTATTTTTATGGTATCCCAAATAAATGAATTTAAATGTTTTAAATAATTTATTATACTTCAAGCTAATGTACTTAATTGACAAAGACTTTAGTACATATTTCTATGTGCAACATTATTTCAACATAACATTAATAATAAAATATTTTTCATACAGCACCCACTAATTTTAATAATGGTGATAGTGATAAAATAAATGAATAGACAATTTTAGATAATTGGTAGATAAATTCATGAAGAATTAATAAAACTAAAGTTAGCATTATAGCCATATTTTTATTTTTTCTGGAAAAATTATGAACGAATTTATTTATTAGTGCGGCCCTCCTATCTATTCAATGATTTGTATTTATCCGCGATCTTATTTGGTCTGGACAGTCCTGTTGTATTAGATCGATTGATCATTGATTGATTTGTGTAAAAAACGAAAAGGACAATCGGAAGAGCAAATATTTCTAAATTTCTACATTAGGTTCTCTACATACTATATAAAAATGATTTAGGCTATTTATTTCAGTTGCTTGTTTGCTTACAATTTTTACTTAATCCTGTCTAGTGCGATATTTTTCTATTGTCTTTGTAGTTGAGCCCAATTTTAATATAAAAATAGATTTAGAATAATAGAATTATATATATACAATTAATACAAATAAAATAAAATACAATTAATTATAATTTTTAGTGGTGCTTTTTCTGAAGTCCGATTAGCAGAAAGTAAAGAAAGCCCTGGAGATCACTTTGCTGTAAAGATAATTGATAAAAAGGCATTAAAAGGCAAAGAGGAGTCACTTGAAAATGAGATTCGTGTACTAAGAAAGTAAGCAAAGTTTGAACATTATTTAAAATATACATACAATAATTTGGTACTTTAATTTAAATACTTAAATTTATTTAAAATGGTCCCATTTATTACTATTACTATTAAACTTTATGTATTTAAATATTATTAACTTATATAAATTTGCTACGCTAATTATTTATAAGTATGTATATATTTCAAGTGAATTTAAACATTTCATATATATTTTAAATAAACTATTATGGTATTTAAATATTTTTAATAAAAGCTTATGGATTAGGTAATATCAGTTTATTATCATATATCATAGGTTTGTATAGATTAAAGAGAATAATAATTACTGTATAAACACTTTACTGATACGTGTCTGAAAAACGATAAAGACAAGTATTACCGATAAAATAAATTTTTTATATGGTAATAAATGAAAAAATAAATAATTTTGAAAGGAAGCAGAAGTCTCCCTTATAAAATAAAATTAATATCCAAAAAAACAAATTTTCTCTCATTAAGATTGAACTGTTATATTTATATTTTATTACTGTTGCTATATAGTTTTATGATGCTGAACCTTGGTTAATAATTTTTGTAAATAAATTGTAAATGCAATGTAAATGAATACTACTTTCAAAGAAACCTAAAAGAATGCAAACCTTCCTATGCTTTCTTTATTGTGGTTGCGAAATGAATACATTTGGAGAAGAAGTAGTATATTTCAAGCAGTATAAATTATATGGAATATTCTATTCTTAGTGCAGTGTAAGAAGTTCTAATACTGTCATTGGCAGAAAGCGATAACTTGTTAATTTAATCTACTTTAATGTACTTTCAATATATTCCTGTGTAGTTTGTTAAAAAAAAAAATTAATTTATCTTCTGTTATAACTAACAGACTTACTGAGTTACTAATAAAAAAATGAAACCGCGTTTACAAAACTTAGATAAATTTGATCTACAACCATTTTTAAAGCTATTTAACCTAATTAGTCATAATACATATATTATGTAATAAAAAAGTGAAATTCAAATCAATGTCATTGAAAATTAGCTTTTTAAGCTGTTGTACAGATTTGCAATCTGTCAGTCTGTCAGTCAATAGAGAAGATGCTATAACTGTGATTAAAACTCCAAGTCTGCATCTTTGAATGACACTCAATCAATATACTGGCATGCTCACCAAAATTTTGATCATCAATCAGTTTGTCGCCAACGTGTTCTGAATGCTAATCTGTCACTAAAAATTTGCATTCAGTCAGTCAATAGCATATTTTTGCGTGATTACTATCGTAGTAACAGTGTGCGCAAACACACATACTATTTAAAAATTTTGCTTGACTGACATATCTTGACTATAAGCATGTTCAAGTTTGGGCGCAAGTGGACTGATAGTCATGATCAAAGTCAGCACCACGCTTTAGAGTTCTAAAGGCAACTAACTGTCTATTTAATTGTCCTCATAATATAAAATTAAGTTATATATAAGTCCTAAGTGTTATATAAATAAAATAATATATATTTTACATGTTAATTGATAACGTTGTGTTTACCTGATGTTATATATATTTAATTTAAGTTATATTGCCACATCCACTCTCTTAATTTAAACCATATAAATTTTAATTTTTAGTCAAACTATTTAATCCTTGTAAAAATTATTTAACGTACTTCGATGTGCTGATTAGTTGATTAAACCAATAATTCAAATGTGATTATTTCTTTAAACAATTTTATTTTGTTTAGTTACAAATATATATATAAATTCACTTTTATTTATGCCTCTACATATATTATGTGTGTAAAAAATTATTAGTTGTTTATTTTTTACAAATTCAAAGTTATAATTTCGGTATAATTGGTAAGTCACTGCATATTATCTATACTAAGCTTTACGAAACGTAAAAAATCATCATTTCTCAATAAGTTTTAAAAAAAATTTGTAAATAACTTAAAAACTAATGCGCGGATCGCCCCCTTTTTTCAATTTGTATTTTTTATATGTAATAAATATACACAGACTAATATGTTAGAATAAAAGGTTTTTAAAAATAAAACTTTTTATTGAGTGTGGGAGTTATAGTAAAAACTTGATTTTTCTACCTATTATAATTTTTGAGATATTCAAAAAAATTGACAAGTTGGCCATATTTGAGCACAAATTTGGAGGTGTTCATTTAAAAGAGGGTCCTTCTCAACTCCTGACTTTATTTAAGCAAAATATCATTTTAATGTCTCTACTGATTCAAACCACACCGAATTCTGATCGTCTAATTTGGTTTATGTTCTAATTAAAATTGTAGTGTCTCTTAGCGTGCTGTTGGGGCTATGTTATGGAAATTAAATTGAAAATATTGAATAATTTAAAGTTACTCTAGAGTCCTCACATTTTATCATAGTGTCTTCAACTATATGATTTTTAATTTTCACATAATGTATTTTGGCTCAAAATCTAGTAAATATTAACTTGTTTTAGATTGAACTGTGTAATATGATTTTTTTTTTAATTTTATAAAAAATAAAGTTCTTGAAGGATATTAGTTGCTTTTATATATTGTAAAAGACTTATTGTAATTATATATTTAAAAAAAATGTTCATTTATTTGTCTCTTTATATTAAACTTAACACACCAACACATGTACACCAAAAAACTTTTTTTATTTTTATTTTATTTAAAAAAAAATATGTTAAAGGAAATACCTTTTGTTGCATCATCTTAGAATTAACTAAAAAACTAACAAAAAAACGAAAAATAATATATATTCAATAAACAACAATTTACAAATTATTAAATAAAAATAATTGATATACTATCAATTTTTGACTCATATAAAAAAATTGTTAAATTTAAAATTGTTTCTGACAAGGTTTCAGATGACACAAGTATACGGTAAACGGTATATCAGATAAACAAATATCATTTGATATGTAGCCAAAACTATAGTTGAAATTATGATTTTGGTTAGTTTTGGTTAGTTAGTCATCGCTTGGTAGATAACCCGTTGCTATAATATGCAGAGATACACAATTAACATGATTCGTGACCTGCGCTGCTGCTAACTCTCTAGATAGGAACTCTGAAAGATAAAGAAAATTTATGTAATTTAAAGTCAGGCAGCTTTGTGGTTTATCACATCAAATGTTCCATGTTATCTACATGATACAGTATTATTTAAAATTTAATGCTAAACATTGTAGGCTGCTAATCTATTCATTCTCTATTAGAACATTATCCATGTGTGACAGAAAAACTTTCGCTTACCAAGTTAGTACAGCTTATTAATATCTTCACTCTACTAGGATATTAAATTGGCATCCTCGATCCTCTTGGATGCCTCTATTTTTCCGCTACATCGGTTTCATGCAGTTGGAAGGCGATTGCGTTAATCTGCAGTTGCTGGCTTTAATCGTTTGCAGTGATTAATCATCAAAACCATTTATCACCAGCTTATCATTCTTCAGCTCCACAAATAAGTTGTAATATACGTCAGGTACATATATTATCCCTGATGCTTGCCACCAAATTTGTGACTATCTTTTCTGACAGCTGTTGTATCTTTAACTGCAGACATTCAGAGGCTCCTTCGGCCGTCAAAAGTAATTTGGATTTCTATCCTTTATACATCTCCTAGATGAGAACTTCTTTCATTTTGTTTTGTTCATCATGAGAGAGTATGTACCCAGGGTAAGAATTTGGTAGAATTTCCAGCTTTTACTCTTTTGTGCCAAAGCAGAACAACATGAGCTGCATCAAAAAACTGACAAATAGGCGTCTTAAAACTATGTTGAACAGATTTTGAACTTGATTTTCGAAAATCAAGTTCTTATTGTATTTCGTTTTTCGGCGTTAAACCTTCTTTGAGATAGCACAAATACTATTTGCTACCTTTACCACTTAGAAGTTTCGTTTTCTACGTCTATAAGCGTGCTAGATTATTTTATTTATTTTGTTTATCTTTTTCATTATGGGGACCTTGCGAATATGGAGAAAAGGGTCCATCGTCTTATAGCCCGCAATTACACGATAAGTCCACGGTTACTTACTGAGGCGGGCAGGTACAAGTGTAGTGCTATACTAGACTACAATGTGTTCTCCTGATAACAAACAAATCTGATCGATAAGCGGTATTCTGGATTAGAGAAAAGAAATAAAATGAGGATAATGGTGGGTATGAGGGTTGAAGAGGGTTATGATGGCAGGTTTTGTTTGGATTTGTTTCGAGCTCTTACTAACTTACTGAGAACCGAATCTATTCGCATGTCGCCTCACTAACTTACAGCAAATGGCATGATGGACTACAGCAAGCTAATTCTTCGTCAAGCATCATATATAACAATCAATCGACTGCACGGGATTTTCTTGCGTTCAGACCATATATAGGCCTGCATAAAATTTCTAAAAGAATGTATGATAGTCTTAAAGATTTATTTTGGTGACAAGTAGTTGAATGTGTCAATACAAAGTCACAGAAGCTTAAATAAAATTTTGCCGATGAGGATCTCTTGCGATTGATTAGTCGTAGCTTTTTGCATCATCCGATATAGCTGCAATTTTCTTAACAGTAGCATTGATTGAGGGGGATGTGCTGTGACGAACAATTTACTGATATAAGCGGCCATTCTTATATTACTTTTGTATAAATGAAAAGTTTTCTTAAATTTTGAATGCTATATTTTGTATTGTACATTTTATTAGAGGAGATATAGTACATAAGATAAAAGTCGGCATATATTCCATTAGTTTTTGAATTGATTTACTAGTCGAGATTGTTGGTGAAGACCAGTTAGTTAGTGAATGCTATATTAAAATCATTTATGCTCTTGTGCCAACGTAAAAGGCATATCGTAAATCTTAAAAATATTTTAACGAACTATACAAGGTGATCATCCAAATATTGATCAAACTTAAGCTGCTTATTGTAAATTAGAACTTATCTACTTTCTGGAGCGTGGTGGGTTCAACAAACAAAATCAAAATAAAATGAGTTCACCTTCAATATTATAACTTTTAGCTTGGGTTGAGCAAAGTACTAACACCCTCAGAACTCAATTATATGATAACATGTTATCATATCTAATATCATGTTATTTACTTGTATAAATAACAATTAAATATTTCTAATAAACAATTAAATAACTATACGGTAAATTTAGAAATAATTCTTTTATTAAGTTAAAATTTTTAAATTTAACATCAAACATAAATTTTTTTTTCATCAAATTTTTCATAAATCATATTTAAAAAAAAGTTTCATGCATTTCTTTTTAAATAAAAATTCAATCTGTGATTATTATTCATTTTTTTACTTATTGCAAGTTAAATTAATGTTTTAGTTACATATACTTTACATCTTTTTCATAATTAAATATTTAAGTTAGTAGAATTTTATTTTTAATAGTTTTTCTTTGTTTTCACTGCTGTTCTCTTTCTGTAGGTTCAGTGCCAATGAGAATGATGCTAGCAACTCTAGAGGAGTACGGTGAGTGTTTTTTGATAAGTGGTTGTAGTTGCCGTTTTTAGATTATGTTATATTGACGATATTGAAATCGTTGCTTAGCTTGAAATCATTCTAAAATGGTGATAGTCATTACCTATATTATTCACGTACATATAAGACTTTTCATGAACTCCAAAAAACTAAAATTAAGATAGTGGGTGTGGCAGGTATTAACATTTATGTAAATTATTATAATGATACTTTTGC
Organism: Teleopsis dalmanni; assembly: GCF_002237135.1. Classification (NCBI taxonomy): domain Eukaryota; kingdom Metazoa; phylum Arthropoda; class Insecta; order Diptera; family Diopsidae; genus Teleopsis; species Teleopsis dalmanni. The sequence continues at coordinate 101,974,410 of NC_051847.1, read as the reverse complement.
ATATGCTTTTTCTCATATAAATATGTAATCAATTCGTAGGTTGACACATCCGAATATCGTTCAATTACTCGAAACATATGAAGACAAATCGAAGGTGTATCTGGTAATGGAATTGTAAGTTTTATTATTAAAAACAATTTTTAAGCTTTATACTGTATATAGCTTAATTTTATGTTTTATATAATTTGGTAATTTATTATGTCTGTTATTCAATTTTAGAGTGACAGGAGGGGAGCTATTCGACCGAATCGTTGAAAAAGGGTCATATACAGAAAAAGATGCATCACATTTAATTCGACAAATATTAGAAGCTGTAGATTATATGCATGAACAAGGTGTTGTTCATAGAGATCTCAAAGTAAGTAAAAGTTTATATACATCCTATTTCTTTCTTGGAAGCGTGTTTACAATTGATGCTTTTTAAAAGTGGACATTTTCTGCGTGCTTTAAATTTTTTTTTAATATATTATTTAATTATTTGGAAATACAACATTCAGTATTACTTATGGATAAAAAAAAGAATAAAATGATATGTAAATATGTGCGGGACACTCTGTAGTAAACACCGCTAAAGATTAAATTACAACTAATAATGAATAAGTAGTTGGCAATAAATGCTTAATATCAGTGAGTTCACTATAACGATTCACGTATTTTGGGTTCTATATGGCAAATCCGACGTAGAAAATCTTCTTAGTCGACGTGAATGGTTGATATCTGATAACAGCTCGTGTGCAAATCGGGGGATTTGATAACCTTCTTTTGCTGACTATATTATTTCAAACACTGATGGCACGTGGATATCGCTCTTTTAAGTACTATTTGGGATATTCCATAGAGCAGCCACACATAAACGAATTATTTTTGATTCAAATCTCTGTAATATCAGATCGAGACACTGTAAGTCCATATTAGTTTTAAAATAATTTTATATAGAAGTACTTTATTGTTTAGTTATAGCTTTGAGTTTTGGCAAAGAAGCCTGTACATGGAACGAATTTTTACACCGAGTTTTGTAAATATATAATGTTTCCAGATGAGACGCCGATCAAGATGAACTCTCAGATAGTTCTCGCGACTTGATTGCGGTAGTACGTAATTATTTAGTGTATCTGGTGGGCAGTCACCATGGTGAAGTGTGAATGGAGTTTGTGTAGGTTTGGATTCGTTAGCTTTAATGCGTCATTTGTTTCGTTGCACTTGGTGAATTGGTGGAATTAGTGACCAGGAATTAGTATGCGACTTTAAATTATATGGTATTTTTTTGAAGACTTTGGAGAGCACTGGAAGTAAGCTTATAGGTCTTTAAGATGTAACTTATTCTAACGGTTTACCTGGTTTTGATATCAGAATAATTTGGGCTACTTTTCATTGACTTGTATTATATTCTTGACTAATAATAGTATTAAAAAGTTGGTGAATGAATACAAGACCAATGTTTGGTAGTTCTTTCAACACTTTGCTAGTGATCAAATCGTACCCAGGAATTTTAATTTAATTTATTATATTGTGGTTTTTGGGACGGGAAAATCCATTTGATGCTGTGTTTGGAGAAAAGCCTCAATTTCAGCATCGTTTTCGTGATTTCTAGACGGGCATGGTCGGAACAGACCTTAGAGATGCTCTGCGAAGGTTTGAGCTTTGTCGATTCTGGATCTAACTTAATGTCCATTAAAAATTTTGAGTGGTGAAATGTGTGGCGTTGATCCATTCAGTGTGCTAGGGTCCCGCCATAATGGATAGTCGGTTGCTTTACTGGGAGACAATTTAGATAAGTATGCTTCAATGTATTTGTTTTTGTTCTCTCTAAAGGTTTCTTTAAGTTTTTTTATAGCTTCATATAAACGTCTTTTGTGCTTACGATTTTTTGTTACTTGCCAAATTCGTCGCACCAACATTTTTGAAGTAACTTCCTTTATGCATCAATGTGGTATTCTTTGTATCCATTGATATGCATGGTTAATTTCCAGCGGCATTCTGTATCGTTATATTGAATTGCTCGACCGCAGATCTGATATCGTTACCGCTTCTAAGTGGAATGTTCCCGAAAATACTCTAGTATGTACTTTTGTTGTATAATCGAGTGTTTTTGTTCTTTAAAAAGATTTTTGAGTTCATAATAATAATAATTAGGGGAGAATGGTCTGAGGAACGGTCTGAATTCGAATGTATGTATAATTGTGAGGTAGAAATGCTTTTAAATATGCAAAAATTGATCACGACTGGAACTTTACTGTAGTCGGTTGTCTCTGCAGTTTTTTCCAGCGCAGTTAGTGCTGCCTCAATTTGATCACTCCACCGGAAACACGATCTAGCTCTACTTCTTCTTCCTTCAACTACTGCTTCAAATACCTTTTTCGCTGTAGCATCTTCATCCAGCAAAGCCGCTGGATGTTAATTCGCTGAATTATATCAGCGTCCTGATAAAGCTCGTACACCTCGTGATTCATTCGTATGCGGTAGTTGTCGCCAACTCGTAGAGGACCAAAGATCTCACGAAAAAGTTTCTTCTCGAGAGGAAAGTTTTGTTTGTCGAGAGAGAGCTTTACATCCCAATTGCCTACCGAGCCCATAGTAGCACCTATTAGCAATGATGATTCTTCGTCTGATCTCCAGGCTGACATCGTAACGGCGATGCCAAAGTAGATAAAATCCTTGACAGATTCGAAAGTATAATCGCCAGCCTCTAACTCGGCATCTGAGCGGCGCACATTTTTTACCAGTAGCCAACATATACTTCGTTTTGCCCTCATTCACCGCTAAGCCTATTTCAGCAGATTTCTTTTCGGTAGCAACAAAAGTAGCTGTAACATCACGCTTGGTACGCGTAATGATGTCAATGTCGTCGGCGTAAGCAAGAATCTGGTTCATTACAACGAACACCTATCCTGCGCATGATTGCTGCTTTATAAAGCTGCTTTATAATTGACAAAAAGGTGTTAAGTTGGCATGTGGTTTCAACCTTTCACACAGTACCGGTAAAAGGAATTTCTACGCAATAGGTATTAGGCTGATCCTGCAAAAGTTGGTACAAATCGTCAGGTCCCCTTTTTTCCAAGACAGGATACTGAGATTCCAATCGCTGAGAATGCTTCCATCCCACCATATTCTGCAGTTGAGCTGATGCATACGTCAGCATATCGCCATCGACCATCTGCGCCTGCCGCATTGTTGTTCTTTAGTCGCTGCATAGCAACACGCACTTCGTTATGGGTAGGTGGTAGATTTTTAACACTATCATTTTTAATTGGGTACTTCGAGAGCGTTTCTCCAAAGACGGACTTGATGCTATCATCGCCAGATAGTTGTTTGGAGAAATGTTCCTTCCATACTTTCAATACACTCTGTGTATTCGTAACCAGATTACCATTTTTGACCTTACAGGTTGATGCTCCAAGCTTAAAGCCTTGAATCGGAAGGTTGACTTTTTGATAAAATTTACGGGCAGCATTCCAGTTTCTATACACCTCGATTATCTGTCGGTTGCGCCTTTCTCATTCTCGTTTCTTCCGTTTTTGAATACGTATCTCTCTACCTTCTTTATCTCCCGATAGTGTTTACGGACGATACGTGTAGCTGCTGACTGCAAGGTCCTTTTATAGGCTGCATTCTTCGCAGTAGTAGTTCGGCGACACTCTTCGTCGTGCCATTGGTTTTGTCGTGCGCAGCGTACATTGTCGGCGGTACTAAGCCTTATGCGTAACTCGGCTGCGACAAGGTGGTGGTCTGAGTCGATATTTGGACCACGGAATGAATGTACGCCAAGCACACTCGAAGTGTGCCTTGCGTCAATCACGAAGTGATCAATCTGGTTTCGTGTTGATTGATCGGGAGATAGCCACGTTGCCTTATGAATATCACGGTGTGGAAATCTGATGCCACATACTACCATATTACCATATTTTAAAAGTGATGCTAAAAAAAAATTATGGCTAAAATTAAAAAAATTTCACAAATTTTAAAATTGTGGAAATAAAATATTTGAAGAGTATGCAAAACTGTAGAAAATAAATATTTTAAAAATATATTAAAATTTTTAGAAGTAAATGAAGAAAATATAAATGAAAAGCGCTTTAAATTTTAAAATTAAATCTTTTGCCCCAACCCAACAAATTGTCTAATATCGTTTTTTCGATTGAGAAAAATTTTCCAAACGATTTATTAACAAATTAACTGATTAAGTTTATTTTACAGATAGGTTATACAGAAATTCGAAAGGCCCCAAGAAGTCGTCGACTGCTATCGCAAACGAGATAGGCCTCAAAAATCTAACCTATTATAATATACCTGCTTTCTGAACATTTCAGCTACTCTGACCTCTTTTATTTCGAAAAGGACTTCATGATATTTTTGCGTGACTGATTGACCGGATGTCTTATATACTATTTGGGTTTATATATCGGAAGGTTTTGATAAACTTGCCACAATTAAACTCAGAACTATTTATAGAGTTGATTTTATTTTCCAATATTGATTTACTATGCCTTAACTTTATTGTAAACAAAATAATGTTATAATTAAAGTATTATATTTATCAGATTTGACTTTACTTTTTAAAATAACCCAAATCGAGAAATTTAAACGGTTTATATCAAATAAACATCGAACGTTGTTTTTCAGTCATTCTTAGTTGACGCGTGCTTTGTACGATGGTGCTGAGTCCTGCTGCAATGTCAAACGCCTACAACCAAAATGCTTATCTGACCGGTGCTTAGTGCTCCCACTTAAATAATTTACCAATAGATTTGGGTATTTATTTTTACCCCACGGTGAATGAACACGGGCGGAGAGAAGCCGTCAGCTGTTCTAGCGGCCCACACTGTCCATATTACTTAAATGGTGACTCATCAGAAAAAACCTAATTCGGCAACCCACCACTTTCCGCCACTGTGTTTTGCGCATAAGTAATAATTAAAACACAATAACATAAGTAATAAGTAACAAAGATGTAAAATGACCTTGAATTTAAAAATTTCCGTTTTTGTACTGAAAATCCAACTTTGCTCGAGTGGTGCAACGTCATTTTTATTCCTATTCCCACAAAACTTGGATATATATTTTTTTTGTTTTGTCAGTAGCATATTCCTAAGAGGTGTGCTCATTCAAAAGTTAATTTTTAACTTTTCCGTGTATAACGTGAGTACTAGGATACTGTACGTATGAATATAACGAGAGTTGGCGAGCGCACCTAACAGGAAGTAGAGCTTCATATTTTTATACATAATATTGTATTCTATTCTGCATTTTCCCAGGGAATAAGTTTCTCTCAGAATGTATTTTTCTCTAAAATTGACTTCTCTTGATCTGAATTGCTTGGAAGACAGCTGTTCTCTTAAAATGTGGGAACAACAAAAGTTTTTTTGTTAAACTGTGGCAGAATTTGCATTTTTGATAGCGAAAAGTACTAAAATAAGAATCAAAACAAACAAATGAAGAGAAATGCGCTTCAGTTAATGTTGCTTTAAATCAAAAAATTTGAATTTTTAAAAATGCATTCAATTGCATTTAATAATGAATAACTTACAAAAAAATAATTGAAAACTTTTATTTTATTTTAATTATTTTTTATTTTAATTAATTATATATTTTATTTTTTAAATATTGACATAATTTATTTTTTCTTAAAAACAGTTAAACAAAGTGATATATCTTATTTATTAATGTAGGAATAGGGATAAACGGGGTACCAGCTTCTAACGGTGCGGAGCACTGCGACCATGGTTGATCTTTTGTGCTGCAACAGACCCTAACCGAACAGAAGACATTCCGCCTTCCGAATGGAAGCTAGAATGTTGGCCGTTAAGGACCTCCTAATATCAGAAGGGGGGAGAAGTTCTCGACCCAGTGACCTCTTTCTGACCCAGATCAAGACTGGGCAGTCACAAAGAAAGTGACTGGAAGTCTTGTCTGCTTCTAAGCAGAGTCGACAATCTATCTCTTCAGACAGACCCATTTTGTTAAATTGATAACGCAGTCCATGGTGAGCCGTTAAATATCCCACCAGCAACCTTAACTCTGTTCAGCAGCCTTAACTATGGAAGGATACCTTACCATAACTATAGGAATGAACCAGCTCTTTAACCTGCCGGTTGCATGGAATGTCGCGCCAGTAGCATCATTATCAATCAGAGCCTAGTTGTAGACCAACTTGGTCCACAATATGCTTCCGGTCCAAAGGTTTGAGTGACAGATCCTGACCACGCGAGACTGTCGGCAGACTCATTGCCGTTGATTCCTTTGTGACTAGGGACCCAGCAAAGCATCATTTTGTTTTTGTTTGCCAGTTGCTGTAGCGTGTCATAGCAGTCTAATAGAAGCTTTGAGGAAAACTCTGAATAAATACAGATACGGGCGCCGTTCAACCCATTGTTTATATTGATACGAGCGCAGACCTCGATAGCGTGAACCTCTACTTGGAAGACAGTGGGTCATATACCCAACGCGAACGAGATTCTAGTATAAGGATCAAATATCCCTGCATAAACTCCTTCTTTGGTTTTTCAACTGTCGGTGTACCATGAAATCAGAAGTGTTTTACTCTAGGAGAGCCGTTTTCCCAGTCCAATTGATCGGGAATGAGGACTTCGAATTTTCTACCGAAGCGAATGGGAAAAATGGGAAAAAATTCTCATTCCCATTTCATTCACAATAGTGGTGAATATAAAAGAAAAGTAATTTCTCCAGTAAAGTCAGTCGATGAATTCACAACCAATTACTTTCGTATTTTGTTTCTTTTCATCAGTGGTAAAGAATATTGTACATTTATTCTGGATACTTACGTATTTACAATCTTCATAATTTATGATCCCATTTTAGCACAAATGACTGAAAGTTTCTTTTGGTACACCTTTCTTTGGCATCCTGATTTTTGGTAGATATTGACAATTGACTCTTGTGATACGACTTTTTTCCTTTCTGAAACGAAAACAAAAAAATTTTACAAATAATTTATTACGTTATCTATGCTACCTTTTTTATAATTTTGACATATTTATATATTTCATTTGATGACAAAAAACAAATAACTAATTATTTAATTTTAGCCGGAAAATTTGCTTTACTATAGTCCCGATGATGATAGTAAAATAATGATCAGTGATTTTGGTCTGTCGAAAATGGAAGATTCTGGCATAATGGCAACTGCTTGTGGTACACCAGGATATGTTGCTCCAGAAGTTTTAGCTCAAAAACCGTACGGTAAAGCTGTTGATGTTTGGAGTATTGGAGTAATATCGTATATACTGCTATGTGGTTATCCACCCTTTTATGACGAAAATGATGCGAATTTATTTGCACAGATTTTAAAAGGTAAAAATAAAATGAGTTTTAAAATAATTTTCAGCTTCATTTTATTTGATTTGATATGAATTTCACTTCTGACCTATATTTTTTGAGTTATTAAAATATAGTTAATATGTAAAATTGTTTTTAATTGGGTTTGAAAATAATAATAGTGGCACAAATTAGTCCATTTTCTACCACATTCACTAATTTTATAAGTTTTTCATAAATTAATTAAATAAGTATCTTTTTTAATAGTATTACCCAATAACTATCATTATTGCAATATTTTTTTCCTTGTTTAATTAATCATTAAATTTTTTTTTATTATTTTATTTTTTTTATATTTATTCCATTGATATTACAACTATCATAAATATCTAGTAATACTTTTAACAAATGAAAATTTCGAAGTTTGAGTTATCTTAAATCATGATTTAAGATAACATGTTATCTTAAATAAATAAAAAATAAATATAAATAAATAAAAAAAATATTTTATTTATTAAATAAATAAATAAAATAAAACAAATAAAATAAATAAAATAAAAAAAATAAATAAAATAAATAAAATATAATAAATAAAATAAATAAAGTAAAAAAAATAAATAAAATAAATAAAATAAATAAAATAAATAA
>NC_051847.1:101958672-101966390 GCF_002237135.1 Teleopsis dalmanni | reverse complement strand
GAAGTTTAAAACTCATCACAGAGTCGAAAAGTCAGAGTCCAGATGTACCGCGTCAGCGAAATTCAAAACTCAACACAGAGTCGAAAAGTCAGAGTCCAGAAGTACCGCGTCAGCGAAGTTTAAAACTCAACACAGAGTCGAAAAGTCAGAGTCCAAAAGTACCGCGTCAGCGAAGTTTAAAACTCAACACAGAGTCGAAAAGTCAGAGTCCAAAAGTACCGCGTCAGCGAAGTATAAAACTCATCCCAGAGTCGAAAAGTCAGAGTCCAGATGTACCACGTCTGCGAAATTTAAAACTCAACACAGAGTCGAAAACTCAAAGTCCAGATGTACCACGTGAGCAGGATTACACCAGTACACATCAAGATGAATTCCTCAAAATTTTTAGGAATCCTAGAAAGCGGACACGAAACCATTCAACGAAGTAGTCGAGTTCAAATCCCCCGAAGAAGGAGGGAAATGTAAGGACGGAATTTTGTACAAATTCCGCCCTACATAAAACTTATTATTTTTTACTAAAAATCGTCTGGATAAAACTCGAATTATATATTTAAACAAATAAACAAAGCCAACCGCGAACATACGCACAAACGACACGCAAAACAAAGCCAACCGCGAACACACGCACACACGACAAGCAAAACAAAGCCAACCGCGAACATACGCACACACGACAAGCATAACAAAGCTGACAGGGAATTATACTTGTGCGGTTGTGCGTGCAATTAAGCAAAGCAAAGTGTCGTATATAAATAGCGGAGATTTTATATGAAAGATCACTTAGCACCGGCACACCGAAGTGAGTAGATCACTACTCCAGCGCTAAGTCCACTTTTAGAAGCCTATAGTGTTTCGACGCTAAGGCTAAATAAATTCGTAGAAACTTGTGAGTAGATTGTATAACGCCTTTGATGTTTTGACGTCTTTGGCTAGAATTTAATTACGTAGATTTGGAAAAAACCCTTTGATGTTCTGACGTCTTTGGGTAAAAATTATTGAATAGACTTTATAAACGCCTTTGATGTTTTGACGTCTTTGGCTAGAAACTAATTACGTAGATTTGAAAAAAACCCTTTGATGTTCTGACGTCTTTGGATAAAACTTACTGAGTAGAATCAAGACTAGAATAAGTTATTTAAAATAAGCTTTTTTTTTAATAAATAAAATTTTAAAATAATAAAAACAAACGGTCTTTTACTTTCCACTCATTGGTTTACCAGCTTCGAACTAGTCAATAAAACAAATTTATTGCAACGACCCGGACCGCGACTGAGTGATACCTCAGCAAAATAAAAACGACGAATCCGTGTCGTTACAAGTTCTCGGCTCGCAGGGTTTACATCCTTTTCCTTACACTTTGTCCTTGTCTATTATTGAAGCACTTTTTTGTCATTTCCGGTAATCACGTCAATAACTGCTACCTGTAGCTCATCTCTTGCTGTATCGTTACTGTAGTGCTTGTTAACGGTTATTTGTTGTTATTATTTGTTGTAAGTTTTGTTTCTACTTCAAATATGGGCAATCTCGTCCTGAGACCTATCTTTGTTTATTGCCTTTTAGGGTCTTGGAAGATCGGCTTGGTACTCTTTGTACTCATCTATTTAGCAATCTTGTCAAGAATGAACATAGCCTTCTGGTATCTATTCGGTAGCTTACTGACACGATTATCTACCAGTTTTCCTGTGATAACACGCGTAGGCGAAGTGTGACTGCTTCCGCATACGGCAACTGGTGAGCCAGAAGCTCTCGTCTTTATCACAATATGTGATATGCAACAATGCTCCTCGAATTTTCTTGTATGATAAAAAACATTGTTTGCTTGATAAATATGTTAACAAACAAATGGAATGGAAAAAATCAAATAACTGTCAAGACAGTATTGCAGTAAATCTTTTCTTTTCCTTATAACTACATATATAACAAAAAGGCTTCGTACTCTTAGCGACAAGGGACACGATGAGCTAGTTTTAGTGTTAGTCACAGATGTTGATGGATATGCAGTGGTGCAGAAAATAGACTCATTATAATCTCACACCTAAAAAACGAGAAAAATTGCAATTTATTTGGATAAAAGGTAATAATCTGCGTAACTATTAAAATAAAACAATAGCAAAAACAAAGTTAAAGTACATTCATTGAAATTTAAAAATGAAATATCAGTTTTTAAAATGAGATATCAAAATAAAGATAAAATAGATATAGAAAAACAGAGATTCATATTAAATTTAATATTTTACTAATTATATATTTAAAATAAAAGTAACATACTTTTGATATAATGTGTTACTAATAAATATACCTATATTCAAATACAGTAAAATTCCCGTATAAATTTACATAGCCTTTCACCACTTCCATTTAAATTTATCTCCACAACTCGAATTTTTGGTTTTGCCTTGCCTTAATATTTTCAAATACTTTTCTAATTAATTTTCTAACTTGCGCGACATTATTAGATTTTAGCTTTCGGCCACATTTAGAAGGTCAACAAAAGCTATTATTACTGTAAATTTCCTCAATACGATGAGTTGTGTTTATTGTCAATGAAGTAGTAGCCTTTCAATCACAAACATGGTTAGAAGAAATTTCAAACATTTTGACAAACATGTAAAAAATTGATTTAATTATTGAAGTAAATAAAGGTGATAAAAAAAAAGATGTAGCAGAAAAATATGGAATTGCTTGTAGCACATCAGTTATGATTTTAAAAAATAAAGACAACTTAAAAGAAGATAATAAGATAATCTTAATCTTCTTATTAAGATAATAAGATAATCTTAATCTTCTTATTAAGATAAGAAGATAATCTAATAAAAGAAATAAACGGGTTACAATATGTAAATATGATGACATGGACGAAGCTATGTTAAGAGTGAATAATTACTGTAAGAGCAAAAAATCTATATCTGTCGGGTAAAAGGTAAAGCAGTTTGCAAAAACAATTGCCACAAAAAAAGATGCGATCAAGATAATTTGAACATTTATCCTTTCTAGAGCGAACGCACCGAATGATATATTCTAATTAAATAATTTGGAAAATTATATAGAAAGTGAACAAAAGGTCAACAGAAAACCATACGTATTGGTACATATATTGGTATATAGAGAACCATACGCCCTCGTATATTGAAATCATTAAATGCTTTGGAAATTTAAAGTAGAATGGTAAAAAGTAAAAAAAAATATTACTGAATATATTAAATAAAAAATATTTGGTAGAAAAAGAAATAAAAAGTGTTTTCTCTATAACTCAAATTTTTCCTAACTCGAACTTTTTTACCACCTCTTGACGATTCGAGTCAGGCGAATTTTACTGTATATATAAAAACTGCTTTTATTAAAGTTTTGTTTCAATAATAATAATATGAAAATATTTTTAACATGAATTTCTTATTAGTTTTATCAATCTTATTCCTTCCTAAGCTAATAATATTATAGTATACTTAGTTTAATAAATGGACAATATTTACAGGCTTTTTATTGTTTGTTAGTTTCTTTTTCAGTTTGATAAAGTTTGTTTTTTTTTCGTGCTTTTTATATAAAATAAATAATATTTTCTATTGAAAGATTTGTAACAATTATATATCTCATATCGGTAGTTATATTTGCGATTTTACTATACTTTATGACTTTCGTCTACTTTAGTTAAAAATTGATTTTATTATTAGTTATTTGGTTATATTTTTCACACAAAACTTGTATTTTATTAAGATGTGGAAAAAATTATATCTAAAACATTTACTTTATTCGTGACTTAACCTTAGAAAATAAAATTCACAATAAATTAATATTTGTCAAACGAAACAAAAGGAACACAGCTTCAACCACGAAAGTTAAATCAGTTTGTCCTTTGTGGAAAAGTTTTGTGGTTGAGTGAAATTTGTGGCTGTGTTCTGCGCGGAGGATAGGTTCACAAAGCTTTTATTATTGTGCTACATTTTCACAAGTTGCTGTCTGATGCTCTCTTACGAAAAGTCTGCAATTTGCCTGGTCCGCTCAGGCTCTCAGCATCCTTTGCCTACTTACACATCCATACTTACGTCAGCTGCTTTTTGTTTGTTTTAGCTTTAAGAACAACTTGTGTTGGGATGGTAATAAATTTAAAAAAACAGCACAGCAACATTCAAGTGGTTTCGTTGCTTGTGTGCTTGTGTGCTTGTGTGCCTGTGTGCTTGTTGTACACTATTATAGCCAACAGATTTTAATAATAAAGGTTACTGTGAAGGTTCGTTACGTTGAAGAAAATGTGCGCTGGTGATGTGATTTGAAAACTGTGATGATATTAACAAAAAAGTTTGTTTCATAAAAAATTGATAAAATTTCATTCGGTAATTCTTATAAATTGAAAATTGTTTTTATTTTCTAAGGGAATTTCACTGAATTAGTTTGTTTAGGATACTTGATTTATTGAAGGACTTTATTTCAAGCATATATAATATAAGTATTTAGTAGATATTTACTTAATGCATTCAATTCTTAAAATTCATTCCGATTTATGAATATAATGGAAGGTTTTCGGTCCAATTGTGCATGCTATTATAGTTTATTCCGAATGGTGTCCAATATTTAAGGTTTCAATAAATATTTTTCTAAAATCGATATAAATTGCAGAGAAACTTTTTATACGGTTATATTGCATTGTGGGGCTAGATGCTCATTTAAGATTGTTTCTACATATTTCAAATTGAAATAATTTCATACTAATAAAATAATACTAATAAAAATACTAATAAAAAATTATTACTTATTTCAATATATTAATGTTGGGCCACTTCACCAAATTAAATTAATTTGTTTTCCTTAATTATGGATAATGGTAAATGATTCAAAAAAATTTATAATCAAATAGAATTTCAATCATTCGGAAATTGTAGAATTTTTGATATGAGTCATTTCCATTCCGAATTTAGAATGAGAATCTTGTCTTCAAAGCTACCGTATATAAGAAAAAGCATATTTTGTGAAAAACCAGGTTATAACATTCCTAGAAAATTTATCAAGGGTAAATACGAAGATGAACATAATGTTTATAGAACAGATAGCAACAGTCTACCTTACAAGTCATCGAAAAATTATAAACGATACTAATTTTTAGGAAAATAAAATAACTTAAATGTTTTTGCCACGAAGAGAACAACTTGCCAAATTATGCGACCTTGAAACTTATATATAATAAGGAACTACTTCTGAAAGAAAAAAACTTAACATCGTCACAGATGATAAACGGTGATTAAAATTACTAAACCACAATAACGTTCGTATATTCAATATATGCTTAAATGAGCTAGTGGATCGATTGATCAAATGACTATTTTTGTTAAAATATAATAAGTTCTTGCAATACCAGGTCTAGGTAAGGTTTTAAATGTCACTTCGTTAAAGTATTAAATAGAATATACATATTTGCTACTTTATTTATAAATTGTTCTTTGAGATGTCTTCGATGATATATATCTTTGACCTTGATTTCAGAATAGATTTGATTTATTATGAAACTCCTTACGAAAATCTTTTATTTTTGTGTGTTATCCCGAATCTTTTATTCCAGTAAGAAAGAATGGGTTTTCAGATTTATATATATTTATGTGCAGAATATGGTGGAGATATAATGGTATACGTTTTTAATTTGGGCATATTAAGGATGCTTATGGTATTTGCTTATATTTCACGTGTTGCATCTTTTGGTAATTTTATCAAAATTTTTTTATTAATTTTTTTGGTGTTTCTATGTAATTTCTTGTATCGATTATTGTTATTATTTAGTGTTGTTTGTAAATCGAATTTAATATTTGATAAAGTTAAGAGGTGCGATTTATTGCATCACACCAAACATTGTGATTAGACCTCAGTAGTCTCAGTAGTCAAATATCAGAATCATAACACCAAAAGTAGTCAGCCTACATTTGTAATTTGTACCATATGTAGTGCTATTCATGCAAGACAGTGGTAAATTCTGGTAAATTTTGAATTTCGTAATAATTTTGCCAAATTTTAAATCAAACAATATTTTATTGCGAAAGTGTACGGACATAATTTTTAAATACACCATCTAAATAAAAGTCGGTATACTACATCTTAGAGGTACCAATTAGAGACATAGTAATAGCCCCATTAGCAAGTTCGTCAGTGTGAATGCGTTTCCATATCCTCATAGCCGCAAAATTTACTTAGATTGTTTTTGCATTTTTTTGCATGAGAAGTCTTGGCAGTTTCTATGTCTTCCAGGTTATGACATTGTATTATCTCAATTCTTATATAGTTATTTGCCTTAGCTCAAGCGAATAGCACAGTAAGTGCTTGTGGCTGATTATGAATAAACACCAACAATGTATATAGCTCGAAATTTGAACAATAGAAATTAAGTATATGTTTGCTTTGTATATTAATAGAGGTATCCACGGTTCAAAGTTGACAGGATTCAATTTCAGATACTTGCAGTTAAACATTAGATAAAAACAATTAATATGTATGTATTAATGTATCATTTCCACATAAGTATGAAAATGTGTCTATAAAGTCTTGAAGAAAGTTGTTACCCTATATGCAAAAAATGGCGAATAATGCTATCAAACCATTCGATACACATATTTTATACTTCTATATAAATTTCAAAATGCACAAATATGATTAAATTTGTTATTTTCAATTGAAATTGTCAGTTTTTTGTGATGAATCCGAAAAAGCTTTAAGGATTGCCTTAAGTTATAGATATCGTAGCAGGCCTTCTTATAGAGTTTGTATTAAATATATTTAAGCACTGATGCAGACTCACAAGTGGATATCTTACAAAAAAATTCTATGAAACGAGTGAATGCACCCTTGCTTGCCTAACTTTGATTTCATGATCTAGTACAGAACAGATTGTATCTATCTATAGCTATCTGGCTATTCATATATACAATAACGCTGGTACGTTTTTATCACCTTTTCAGCCTTGTATAGCATAAATTTTAATGTCATGCACTTTTATTTAAAGAACTGTTGGTACATTTTCAATTGGAGCCCCTATGATAAATTTGGGTTCATGGATGCCAACACCACTTTATCAGCCTTTAGTTTTTAACCACAAGTATGATATAAACACATCCATTCCTACATCCATTTCATTTTTAAAAATCTTTAAGTTCATGCTATTTATTATAACTAGCATCTAAGTAATTTTGGACCTGAAATCTGGAAATTGTTTGTAGTTTGAGAAGTTACTCAATCTCAAATACCCATATTTATATTCTACCTTCAAAATAAAACTTTTAATTGCATTTATTGGGTCCGCAACTAAAATATGATTAAAATGAATATCTGAAAACACTGATAAGTAATAGTATCAAAACTTACGCTAAACGCTGAAATTTTTCTATTAACTTCTTTTGAGAGTTATCGTTTTTGCATTACCCGCAGGAGAAGCGGAATTATCCCTGTCAGTTTTATATAGAAAATAAGGATTAAGGAATAAGGTAAGGATCATCAACTCAAAATACATAAATTAGTTAAATGGAAC
Source organism: Teleopsis dalmanni (assembly GCF_002237135.1). NCBI lineage: Eukaryota > Metazoa > Arthropoda > Insecta > Diptera > Diopsidae > Teleopsis > Teleopsis dalmanni. Next base: position 101,958,892 of record NC_051847.1, on the reverse strand, counting down.
TTATTTACCAGATTTAAGTTTGAAACGTTTGAAAGAAATGACTCTTTTTTGAAAGGACTTCATCATTTTGTTATCCACATCTTAGTATTGGTAAATGACAGATGGAATTAAGCAGATTGGATTCAATTCTCTTCTGTTTTCTATATATTTATCCAGTTTGCTAAAAGATCGCGATAATAATAAAAAACCGTCACTAAAATTCTCAGAAGAAGAAGAAGTT
>NC_051847.1:101952427-101958572 GCF_002237135.1 Teleopsis dalmanni | reverse complement strand
CCTGTCTAACATGGAAAGCCCTACAATGGTAACATACCATTGTATGGCTACCTCCGTTAAAATGAAGCCCGACGAATCACTGCAGCCCTGAGCCCTCACACCACGACATGGTACCTACCAAGTGGGGGGACTTAATAATGTCTTTTATTTCCTGAGCAGAAGCTGGAGGTATGCTTATTTCGCTGTCTAGTTTTATATTAGCCAAAATATTCTCTTTAGCATTTTCTATTGTAAAAGTACTTCCAAGATATTCCGAAAAAACTTCTGCTTTCTGCTGATTGCTTTTTGCCCAATTATTTTCAAGTTTTAATGGCGAGGAGCGTGTCACTGGTCATCTGAGGTTTTTTGTTGCCTTTCAGAGTGAGTAGTGTGAATTCTTTTCGCACGATAAATTGTCTAGAAATGTTTTGAAGGAATCGTTTTTAAGACATCTTATTCTTTGAGTCAACCTTTTATGGACTTTATTGAGCAGAGACTTATCTCCACGAGATCTGGTCATTTGCCACTTCCGTCTAAGTTTATGTTTTTCGTAAGTAGTAATCTGCTTTATAACAGAAGTACTATTCCAACTAGTTTTATGTATATTTTCTGTAAATTTTTCTATATCGCTTTCTAGTTGATGTTCATCTTCTATTTCGATAACATGATTTATCATTCATTTGTAATTTGTGAATTTATTAGTCAGAAAATACGGATTTTCGTTTTTTACTATAGAACTCCAAATATTTAAAAAGATTGGGGAACGGCAAAAAGCTATAATAGTATTATAAGAAAAATTCAATTTAATAAACAAAATGTAACTAACACTAATACTATTATTACTACTTTTACTGCTAGTGTCAATTTTATTATTATTACCACCACAAAAATTACTACTACTACTTCTACTACTATTATTACCACTAAAACTTATACTACTACTACTACCTTTACTACTACCACCTCTACTATTATTACCACTATTACTACTACTGCTCTCATTTTTATTACCACGAATGCTGTCGCTACTACTATTTCTTTTACTAGTATTATATAGTTATATATAATAATATTATAATTACCTCTGCTAATACTACCGCTAATCTAACTATATAGTTCAGATCAGCTTCATCCTTAATTTCAATAAAGCTTTCAGAAACTTTTCTTGAAATAAAAAATCAATAAGATCAGGTATCTAACTTGGTCTGTGGGCCAATAAGTAGGTTTTCCCGTCGATATTGTTTCACAACCAGATTGTTGAATAGCTTTTAAAAGTTCTGCACCCTTAATCGTAATAAGTCTCAAACCCCAAAAACTATTTTTAGCATTAAAGTCGCCACCAAGAATAAATTTATCTATAAGAGCCTTTAACACTTTAATGTGTTTTTCTTTGCCTATATTATGCCGCAGAAGGCTATATAATGCCGCTATCGTTAAAGGATCAGTTTCGATTTAAACTGAAACTATCTGAAATTCAGGAGATGTTAACTAAATTCCTTGGCGATGCTTAATGTTATTCCGGAGTGCGCTACCTCCTCGTGCACAACTATCCGAATGTATTGAGTAGTAAGTTAACTGAATTCCTTGGCGATGCTTAATGCTGTTCCGGAGTGCGTTCCCTCCTCATGCACAACTATCCGAATGTATTGAGTGGTAAGTTGAATAGTTTTTGAAATTTATCTAGTAAAACGATCTAGTAAAATGAGTTTCCGCTATGAGCAAATATCAATATTTTTAGTATGTAGCAAAAGTTCAAACTCATCTTTGTGCTTGAAGGAGGCCGTTAGCGTTCCATTACATTATTCTTATAGCTTTAACCATCATGTGGAGAGCATTTCTAGGTTTTTTAAATGCTTTTCAATCAGCTTGGGATGCAAGCTGTGGTCATGACTACAGTTTATTGGGATGCAAGCAATGTCATTCACATCGATTACTTCGAGAAAGGTAAAACGATCACCGGCGAATATTATTCAAAGCTTTTGAGATTCGGCGTTGATTTGAATCAAAAGCGGCCGCATTTGGCGAAGAAAAAAGTGCTATTCCATCAAGTTAATGCACGTGGGCATACTTGTCTAGTCACGATAGCCAAAATCCACGAATTGGGATACGAACTGCTACCCCATTCAGCATATTCTCCAGATTTGGCATAACAACCAGACAGTATGGCATCACTGATCTAGTGATTTTGACAGTAGCATTTTAACATCTGGCAAACAATAACTTTTGGCTTCGTTTTTGGTTTTTTTCTTCTTCTTTTTCTGGCGCTGGTGAAGTGCGTACCTATCCAATCGTGGAGTGGCTAATTTATACAGAGTGTTGTATTTTAAAAATTGTGATCAAATAAAGAAATACTATATTTGCCTGTATGAAATTATTGTCTTTTACTTTTTTTATACACCCAATTTTGCTATTTTTTTCTGTATGTTTTTAAAGCTACCATTAAACTTTTTCCTTTTGTTCATTTAAGTTTTATTTAATTCAGTTTTCTTCACGATTTGTTGAAATCACTTCACTAAATATTTTTTTATTTTGTTTTTGAATCAGATGTCAAAAACTGTAAATTTTCACTCAACATCTGTTAACATCTGTTACCTCAAAGTAGCATAATGGGACCAATGCTTTATCTTCTATATACTGCAGATCTTCCCCTTACCGATGAGAGCGTTATCGGTACATTTGTAGACGATACAGCTATTTTAGCAGTTGACAGTGACCCAATTCATGCTTCCGCCAAACTACAAACAACAATGTTGCTCTCTGGATGAAAAATTGGCGTATTAAACCAAATTAATCAAAATCTGTCCAAGTAACATTTACTACAAAATGTTCTACGTGCCCGCCTGTGTTAATAAACAATACACAGTTACCACAAGCTGTAGAAACAAAATACTTGGGCATACATCTGGATAGTAGACTAACCTGGAAACCACACATATTTAATAAGCGTAAAGCCTTGGGTTTCAAATTACGAAACTTATTTTGGTTCCTCAGCCGAAATTTCAAACTGTCACTCGACAATAAGCTGCTTATATATAAAACTGTACTATATGGAGTTATGGAGCACAATTATGGGGTACTGCAGCAGACTCAAACTTGGCAATTATCCAGCATTTTCAATCTAAAACACTATAAATTATCAGAAATGCACCTTGGTATGTAACGAATGAACAGCTACAAAAACAACTACGTGTTCCGACAATCAAGGAAGAAATATCTCGAATTACAAGGAATTACGCTCATCACATATATATGCATCCAAACCCGCTGGTTTCACACCTGATGTTCCCCTCAAACAATTTTACAAGGCTAAAAGGAAAAACATTGAGAGACGTTTTAAATATGTATATGTAGGTCACACACTTCTATTTTAATTATATATGTATGGATATGTCACTGGGCATGGTTCATACGTACCTTTCTTTTTAGATCATAATAACTTTAGCATGTATTGAAAACGAATTTAACATACCAGTCAATTATAACAATTATTGTGTAATAGTGAAAACAAGGCATAAGCAAAACAACAACAAACACAAAAGCAAAACAGCCAATACAATATTTATAAGGAAAAAAATAGAAGCCGTCAATAAAGAAATCGTAGGCATTAATAGAGATTTTGCAGATCGAAACGCAAAAAGTTTTTTCAACAATATCCAACATCTAAGAAAGGACACTTAAGCGCGAGTCAACATGTGAAAAGACAGGTGCGGAACCACTAATAAAAAACGAGGGCGGTATCAAAAGATGGGAAGAACATTTTCAAGAACTCTTTACGCTACTAAGCACATAATACAAGATATTTGCATGCATATAAAACAAGCCATTATGGAGGCTCTCAGCGAAATCAGCATCCTGGCCAGCATCTCTCGATGGATCGCATCAATGCTTGGGTTAAGAATCACCAATGCAGAGATGGTTAATCTAAGAATTAAGAAATGCGTCAAGAGAGGTACACCATAACAGGATTGTTATCTACCTTATTATGGATTTTGACACTGAATTCACTGCTTCTTAGGCTTAATCAGGGCAGAGTCAAAGCAGTGGCATATGCAAATGATGTTGTCCTTTCAGTTATAGGTATGCTCCCTTCGGTTCTGAGTAAAATTATGGAGGGCGCGCTTCAGAATCTTAGTAGATGGGCCTCAAGGTGTGACTTTGGCATAAATCCTTTTAAGACAGAACTATGAGTATTTACCAACAAACATAAGGTTCCAAACTTTCCATTGCTAAGATTATATGGCCAAAGATTAACTCTTTTGCACAAGGATAATTTTCTGGGATTCATTCTTGACACAAAGCTCAACTGAAAAGCCAATATCGATGAAAGAATTCGCAAAGCATGTGTAGCCCTCTATGCGTGCAAAAGAATGGATGGTAGGAGCTGGGGATTGCAGCCCAAAGTGATTCCATGACTCTGCACAGCCGTCCGTCGGCCAATTTTAACATACGGATGTCTGGTGTGGTGGCCCTCGCTAAACAAACATCGGCATGGAAATATTTCAATTTATCCAATAGATGAGAACAGAGATTCGGACTACCTACATCATTGATTACACATCGACAATAACTTTGCCACCCGAACTTCTTCAACAGGGGACTGAGAGGCAGGATTGCTCGCAACGCTAGAAAAGATAGCGATCTATACCGACGAGTCTAAGACGAATAAAGGCATTGGAGCCGGATTTTTTTTCAACGAATCTAATGATTAGTAAGTCAACCATCTTTTAGATTCCACCTCAATATTTCAGGGAGAAATTATCGCCATTTTCGGTATGTGCTTTTGCTTTAAACATGGAGTTTCGCGTAAAGGAAGTCTATATTCTAACTGACAGTCAGGCAGCTATGAAAGCCTTATCAGCGATTTGTATGTCACTCAGATTAGTATAAGAATGTTAGGAATTTATTAACGCACTGCGAGGTCCAAGATAACTCTGGCTTGGGTTCCCGTGCATTCTAATATTGTGGAAAATGAGCCCGCAGACGAGCTTGCTAGACTAGGCGCCTCTTCCACAGATATCTTTATTTCAATTATTGTCCCTGTCAACTACGGTCATAGGTTGATTTGTGACCATGTTTTGCGACATACAAATAGTGAGTGGATCCTTGCCGCCTCAGCAGCCAGGTCAAGGGCTACATGATCAATCTATTCCACATGTAGAACCTCTGACCTAATACACAAAACCAAATCACTGGACCATAGGACGACATGTAGCTAGACTTGACCTACCCTGTGGTACCTCCTGCAATGCGTGTCTACCAGCTCTCGAAGAAAGGACACCAGAGCAGCTGATGTGTCTACGTCCAGGCTTGGCCAGAATTAGGCTTAAGTTTCTGGAGGTCCCCTTCTTCAACACACCTCTGATGTCTAGCCACATTAGGATTGGCTAGATTCTTGCCTTTATAAATGCCTCTGGCTTTTATTTTTTTTTATTTTTTTGCCTTGTTCTGTATTAAAATATTACACATGCCAAATGCATGGCTTATCTGCAGTTTCATATGACGAGCAAAGTGTGCTCGTGTGATATACAACTGTTGTTGTTGTTTTTGATAAATTTTGATATCTTAACCCACCGTTCAAGGCTAAGACATCACGTCATTAACATTATGAGAATAAAGATTCGCTTTGACAACAAAACAAAAATAGTGGAATAAATCTAATTAAAATAAATGATTTGTAATATATTATGTTAAATACAAAAATAGGATAAATCAAATTAAATTAAAATACAAGATTTGTAGTATCTTATGTTGATCATTATTATGTCCAAATTGGACATTCTGCCCCCGGTTGACGCCAGTAAATCTTATTCTGCTACTTCGAACTCGGATACTGCATGTTGCTCTTGAACTCGTCTCCGTGGTTGTGGGTGAGCTGTACCAAGCCTGCGAAGTTGTCTATTTCTTCTAAATAAATATCGACCGATTTTGTTGCAGAATATAAGCACGCTGAGACCAAGTGTCATATATTCAACAATGAAATGGTGTTGGTGCAGTGACAGTGTATTGTTCGCTAATTCTTTCTGAGACCTTATCATATTTAAAGATACCTTCAAATCAGTTATTTCATCATAAGTTATCTCCGTCCTGATGTTTTCCAATTTTAGAGATGGTCGCTGAGGAATTGATGTCACTATTGGGTTCGAGTGAAAGCTAATGGGAGAATATT
>NC_051847.1:101942508-101952327 GCF_002237135.1 Teleopsis dalmanni | reverse complement strand
TTAATTACTATGCCCAAAATGAGCGCGATCTGTCAGACAGTTCGTTTACGGCAGCTGTTGAAACCAGTTCACCTCAGTAGTGCGTTGCGAAATGTCTTCGACGGTCGTACGACCGTCCTGAAAGGCTTTGTACCACTCATAAACTTGAGTTTTCGATAAAACTGATTCCCCATAAGCCTTTTGTAGCATTCGCAACGATTCTGCACACGAAATTTCGTTCGAAACACAAAATTTGATGCAAACTCTTTGTTCAATATTTTTTTCCATTGTTTTTTTCGCAACGCACTACTGAGGTGAACTGGTTTCACCAGCTGCCGTAAACGAACTGTCTGACAGATCGCGCTCATTTTTGGCATAGTAATTGTGGTTAGTGCTGCCAAACTACATAAACTTAAAAAATATCGAAAAATATACAGCGCGCGAATTTTAAATGAGAATTTCCGAAAACTTTTCGGTCTTAATGTATTATTTCGTCCGGAATGATGGGCGTATTATACGAAAGTTCCTTCAAAGTCTTTTAGTTTATATCAAAATAATACATAACATTTTCAATACGTGAAGGTCTCAGGACAAAATTCAAACTGAAAACCACTTTTTATAACATTTTTTAACTAGTTAACGCTGCGATTACATTACAGGAAAATTTGTCTTGCATATTCGTACGTATGTTTTTTCATATGAACACGTAACTTACTACGGTTACATTGATTGTGAATTAACAGTTCTGCTATATTTATTTTAAAACCAAAATGGATAAAATATATTTAGCAAAAAATCCGCAAAAAATCCGACGACCACATGAAGACGAGACAGTCGTTGGTCAATCAAATTTGCTTGGCGGAAACCTAGGAGAGAGGAATGTCTTCTGTAAACAGTTTGAAGAGGAGAGGGGCTAATTCTGAGCCTTGTGGAGAACACCGTCGGAAATGGGGAAGTTACGGGATAGGGTGGAACCGACTCAAACTTCAAAGACCATATTGGTGAAAAACTTATGGTATTAGGGAGAAACCGAACTCGCAGAACTTGTGAAAAAATCTTAAACTAGACGGTGTCAAAAGTTTTTTCAATCACAAAGGAAGTTTTGTTTATAAGTCCAAACAGCCAAGGTGAGAGAATTTTATTTTCTGAGGAGAAGGACTTGCTTGTAGAATGATGGAAAGATGTTGAGAAGTAAGAAATGTTGCATGGCATGAACTGATACACAATACCAGCTGACTTTCTGGGTGTTTTAAGTTGGAGCATGCCGAAGAGTTTAAAACAAGTCAAAGCTGTCGACATTGAAGCAGACGGCAGGAAACTGTGTGGAGGAGGTGATAATACTTTCTTTGAAAATATTGAAGAGCCCTTAGACTCTCGTCGAAGCTAAGCGTGAGGTGATAGTGTCTTGCAAATAACTCGTCGAAAACGATTGTTTTGTCTGTGTCTTCGTACACTATGGTATTGTAATAGCGTACATCAAAGATGGATCTATTGGATTCACAGCTTTGTCAGATCGTAGATCAGAAGACTTTGGACCGGCAATGTACAGCACGCAGTTTGACACTAAGGGAGTTGAATCTGGCCTGATAGATCAACTGCGCAATAATGGTGTCCAGAATCTTGAGGATAGTCTCTTTTTTTCTTAGTTAAATGCGATTGAGGCTGGGAACAACAAGGGAACTTGATAGGATTTGTGAACACGCGCAAAGAGCGGGGTTAGGAACAGATTTAGTTGTGTTAAGCAGAGAAATGGGCTTGTGGTGAGACCTGGCCAACGTTACACTAGGCCTTACAAAATTAGAGAAGCACCTTAGAAACATAAACATAAGGGCAAGGATTTTTTGGATGCAAGCTTTACTGGTACGAGATGGCAAGTCTAGCTGCAGTTGCGGTATTTGGAAATCGTCAAAGGAATTGGACTAAGAGGAAGAGGAGGGAGTTGACGCACACAACGATCGGGGTAGTTGCACTGCTTGGCGGATCTCTTTCTGTGCCTACATATATGACAACGAAGATGTTACAATTACAAAGACCATAGTATAAGTTAACCAGTGTTGACCATGCGTCAGCATAAATATGTAATAAACATTGCAACGATGTCAAGGCAAGTGCGTGTAAATATTGTTGTTGTAGTTAAAAAATAAATAAAAATTAGTTTATATTCAAAATTTGTACAATAAGCAAAATAATTTGTATGTGCAGCTGACATTGTTGTTGCAGTTAAATAATAAATACAAATTAGTTTATATTCAAAATTTACACAAAAAGCAAAATAATTTGTAAGTACAGTCCACAACCCAATATGAATTCAATAAAGAAATTCAGATATAATTCTCAACCAAAAGCGTAACGTTGTTTCATTTAAACGCTCCGCCAACTGGATATTAATAACTTATACAAAGTCTGTTATCGGATATAATTGACAAATTACTATGGTTGGTTAAATCCACATTAATTTTATAATATATATTACTTATTATTTCATTATACACATTATGAAACGCATACTTTTTCGCATACCATAGCCACTCGTATGTTTATTTACAACAGTAACCAGTTCTTGCAATACCTTTCCCGCACACCAATGCAGATATGATTTACTTTGAAGGCATAATTGTTACTATATAAGACTATCATTTTATACGTAACCGAATAATCTCCATTAGTTAGGCCATAAATAGCAATTTAATTTCTTGGGCTATAAAATATAATTGGTATAACTCTCAACAACAAATTTCCTTTTTTATATATAGTGAAATATACTGATATATTAATATACACAATTAGTAATTGCTTTGTTTTTACTTATACTAATCGACGTTATTGCATTGGGTTTATATTTATTGCCACCATTATCATACAACAATTTGTTATGTGTTCGGCGACCCAATTTACTTCTACATACATTTTATCAAAACACGAAAAAACTACAATCTTAATTTTTTTAGTTCGTTCCATCTCTAAAGAACATTATAATTACTAAAGTTCTTACAATCATAGACTTCTTTTTGTTCCTTCTCTTTGTTCTTTTACCGACACAGTTCTTTTACAGCTCTTTGTTTACAGGGAAGTCATCATTCTTTCTGGGAAATGTGGGCTATTCGTTCATTTTCATTTACAACCTCACTGATCTGCAATGAGCTCCATTGCAATATATGTCGATATATCTATGATTTAAACAGAAGTATAGATGAATATTCAAGACTGCTCGTTGGAGTATGTGCTCTATACAGAACGCAAAAAGATTTTGTTTGGTAGAAATTGGTTATGCTAATTACAAGATGTACTTTAGATTCTTATGGTTGTGAATATGCGATATCAATAGCAAAGTTGGGTTCTGACAGGATTAAATGTTATTCCGTTTCATATCGCAGAGCTGTGAACTACATACTAGAGCTGTATAAATCGCCAAAGGACGTTATATTGCTATGTATGTGTTTCTAATCTTCAGGATGATGAGATATGAATTCTTCATCTTTACGCCGTGATCAATCTGTAAGAGCCTTCAACACGTTATTAAATGATTTCATCCGGCTGCACATCGACATGGCATGTGCAGAAAAAATCAACATGCACTCGAATATATCACCCAGGATTTAGGTATAGTGGTGGATCCTAGTATTACCGATATTGATGGAAAAAGCAGAAGATATTTTTGTAATTCAAGAAGGAGAGAAAGTTGCGGAAGATATTATTGGTGATAAGTGAGCGCTTCTATCACATCTAATGCGGCTACATTGGAAAAATATGGGTTTATCTTGTTGCACAATGATATGGGGTTCTGGCACGTAGCTTGAGTTCCGCAATCATCGTCATATGATATGTTATGTCTTCAAATTTCGAAACCACTTAGTCTTGAAACTCCGACACCGGCAGTGGGGTCGCACAAAAGTCCGATCTACCTATCGTCGGCTCTAAAGTAAGCATCCTCACTTCGGAGGCTTCGAAATTCACTCACCCCAAAAAAAAGGAACAAAGAAGGTTCAAGGCGGCTATGTCATCAGATCATAGCATAGCAGAGGCTCTAAAAATCGACACGCAGTACTACTGTGGTGTTTTTCAAGCAGAAGTTATGGCTATCCATTATGCTTTTAAAAGGATTCTTGGCAACCGCACCTCCGAAGAAAATTTTTCAATTTTCTCGGACAGCCAAGCTGCCATTAAATCACTGGTAAGCACCTCAGCCCCATCAATTACTACTTAAAATTGCCGTGCTTCCATCAACGACCAAGCTATGTGCGCTAACGTTCACCTTACCTGGGTTCCTGGTAGGCGGATGAGTTTGCCAAGGCTAGAGCTCTTCTCCCTGGTATTCACTTATTAGAAATTGGCGTTCCAATAACGACAACTAAACTAAACTAATGCCAGCTAAACTGGCTATTAAACAAAAAAATTTAAACATTGCTAAGCAACAATGGGCAATTGAGCCCAGTTGTCACATTTCCAGATCGATTTGGCCTAACTTGGACAAAAAACGTACGAATCAGCTGCTCCAACTAAAGAGGAATCTGCTCAGCACTACGGTATCGGTGCTGACGGGTCACTGCTGATAGGGAGGCATGCTATGAGACTGGGTCTTCCTTATAATGACCTCTGTCGCGGTTGTAGCTCTGAGGACGAGGAGAAAACTGTGTTCAATCTCATGTGTCAGTACCCATCTTTAGCCAGAAGAAGATCAAAAATCTTGGGTGCCCCTTTTCTGACCGATCTGACTGAGCTGTCATCCGATCATACAATGTGAGGGACTTGGCATAGAACTGTCGGGTTGGTATTCTTTTACCTAATGGGGGAATTGTTGCCTCTCTGTTGGGCGTTGGTCGTATACTGATCACCTTGTCTATATACGAACATCGCTTTTTCCATGTCGTACCACAACGGGCCATTGTTTGTGCTCAAGTGGGCTTTCTTGGTAAACAAGGGCGCCACTCCAACCTACCTACCTAGTTTTCGTCATTGATGATGAATCCATGAGGAAGTTGTCCGAACTAAAAGATCGGATTGCATACCGGTTCATTTGAGACTGATGCTTAAGTGAACCACTCCAGCTCTCTCTCACACCCCGTGGATAATGTTCCTAAGGTGGTTTAGGATGACAAAACCATCCAGTCATCCTCGGCTCCCTCAACATCCCATACGGATTGTTGCCCAACAGTGGCTACTTCTGAGGAAGAGGAACTAGACACTCGTCCCTTCACTAGTAAGGCTGTTAGTACTGCTAATGGGGGCGGTGCCCAGATTCCCACCTTATAAACAATGCCCTCCACGGGTACAGTAACAGTTGCAGGTACACCAAGCACCACTATCACTAAACCCCCCTTAATCAGTAAAATTTTACCGAAGCAATCAAACGGTGCCAAGGACAAAGGTTCTCAACGAGACAAACGTGAAAGTCTCGTCCGAAAGTCTCTTAACGAAACCAAATGAACACTCTCAGAGTGTTTCAGGCAAATCTGCACTATGCTAAAGGAGCATCAGCCACCCTGTGCGGAATTGCCAAATCAACAACATCGCTCTAGGACTTATACAAGAGCCGTGGGTGTACGGTGGCCACATTAGGAGGGGTCACAGACAAAGTCGTGGTCTCTGCCTACTTCCCAGGTAAAGAAGAGACCGTTCCACTATCGGAAGTCTAGCAAGACTCAGACTTCGCTACTTATCCACTGCCTATCCGCTTATAACGAAATTAGGCAACATCTCTCCAAAGGACATATTGGCATTCTTAACTGCTACTCGTCTATGGAACTAAAGTGGGTAAGTCACAATAATCCTCGAGGATGCAGTGACGCGGTGACTAGTTCCCAACCCTTTTTGAAAATAAAAAAAAAAAATAAATATGCCCCAATATTATGTTTTCACAAATTAGCATTTTTAGCGAATTACATTTTGTATAAAAATAAATAATTAATATAAAATTGAAAATTAAAATGAATGCTGAATCAAAAGGATGATATGAATGTCGGAAATCTCCCAATTTTCAAATTTATGAAATTTTTGAATTTTATTTACATATGCTTTTTGACATATGATTACAATATTCGTTGAAATATCCAATAAGCGTTCACAATAGTTCGCTTATTGCATTCGTGACATTTTTTTCTCTACTGGCTGAAGTGTTTGGGCAGTAAACAACTACTGGCCTATAGCCATGTTATGTAGAGTGTCGCGGGCACGGCAAAATAGGCTCTTTCGCGCTATGCGGAAAATTCGTGTTATGTGAAGTGCCAATTTTGCATTTTTACTACTTTGTCCTTTTTGGTTGTGCCTAAATTTAAAAGGACATGTGATATGCTTTTTTTAATTTGCCACTTAAAATAGCCACCAAGAAAAAATTCATAAAAGCTGTAAAAATTTTAATTTATTATTATATTATCTTATAATAATTGTTAACAGTAATTACAAAATTCTACGCCTTTCCTTAAAATCGGAAAATGTAATAATTTGATTATTAGTAGTTTATAAAATAGGCTGTGTTGCTAACTGCCATTTTTCTTCCAAAACGTATTGAAATTGAAGGTATTTGCTCCTAAAAGACGCAAATTTTGAAATTTATTACTAAACAAGACTGCTTTGCCTTCGTGCCGTGGCACAAATACGCCGGCTCTCATGTTGGAATTTTAACCGACATATTGTCTTTTCTCTCAATCCAGTTTTATAATTTGCATTGAAAACAGCAACTATTTTACTCATGCCGTGCCCGAGATAGTAAATTTCGGTTTGCTGTTTTTTGCCACTCTTGTGAGCCACCGGAAACGCCTGTCATATATTATTTAACAAAAAATATTCATTTCTGTTGTACCTATATCAGGACAGATAATGGAGAAGAGCTCACAAGTTTCTATAGTGCATTTATAATGTTTGTAATTCAATAAAATAAACTATTTTTACTATTAGGAAATAACAAAAGAAGTGGGACTATGTGGACTCAGGACGGTGAGCAGTTATTTATATTGGCCACATAACGGAAGAAACACATTGAAAAAAAAATTCAATTCAATTTCATAGATGGAAAGACGATATCCGCACGAAAGGGCCATCACGGGTCGTGACTAGTCACCAGACACTACGTATATTTTTTTATTTTTAATTTTTTAGTTTTTTATTTATTATCAATATAATTTTAATTTGTAAGTTATTAGTGTAATTATTAGTTGAAAATAAACGTACTGAAAATTAAATAATTTATATTATTTTATAAATCATTGCACGTTCTTTTCTATATGCAACCACTGCTAGATTTATTATATGAACAATGTAACATATAATATTGAATAAATTATTTAAATTTTCTGCATTTTTCATGCTTTTCTTCCAACACAAAATTTAATATCAGCTCTTTACAATTAATATGTAGACAAATAAAAGATCTACAAATAGAAATTTTTGACACATAAAACCTCTTTCCCATTCCTTAAGTAGCTTGTGCTAATGTGATCGACCAAAAGCTCAATGTTACTAAGTAACTTACAAAAAAACAGGAAAAGAAGTGGAAACGTAGTATTATGATCGTGACCAATCGTATTTTATTTGAACTTAATACATGTTTTGACATTTCGTTGGAATTTAAATTTGTTATAAAATTCAATTCTATCATTATATTTAATTCTGCTTGTAACCACACACAATCACTACACTATTTAAAATATGTATGTGTGCATATCTATGTTCTCTTTTGCGAACTTTCATAACTTGAATTGTGTTTGTTTATTTATTCAAATGAATTCTTTTTCAACACTGGTTTTTATTCATATGCTTAGTTATCGTTATCGATGCTATAATTTAGTTTTTGTGCATCACAAAAAATTTTTTCAGAAAGTAAATCGCAATATTCAGAAAAACATTGTGGCATTTTAATGCATTTTAGGATTGCGCGTATATGTTCTTGGCGTTATATTAATTATATATTAGAAGATTTTACTATATGAATGTGGTTGCGCTCAGGTGAAGGTTTAACAATATTGGTTCTAAATATCACAATACCGCAGATTAGTTGTTGTTGAATTGTGTTTTCGAACATATATTATGTCTTAAAATTTAATACAGATTCATTGGATTAATCACTATAAGATGTGGGCGTTCACAATATCTGATTTAAATAAATGGTTTTATATAAATTTAAAATATAACTATTAAACAGTAAAATAAAAGCATCAATATTCCTAGAAATATATACATATGTGTGAATTATTGGAATAGAGCAAATATATAAATCATAATTTTTATTGTATCTTGCCCATTCAAAATTTTTTTATTGTTTTGGCTGCATACCAATAGCTTTTTAAATAAAGTTTTTAATCTAGTGTAGACATCGAACCTTAAACAACTGATAAGGATAAACAGTCAAAAATGGACAAAAAAGTCGCTAATGCGTCTCAACCTCGCATTTTGAAGAAAAAACATTTCCGAGTCAAACATCAAAAAGTTAAATTGTTTCGGGCAAATGAACCAATATTAAGTGTATTTATGTGGGGTATTAATCATACGGTATGTAAAGAATGAAGTCAAAAAAATTTTAATTCTGATTTATTAGATAATTTTTTTCGTTTTTATTTAATTAGATAAATGAGTTGAGCCATGTGAATATACCAGTTATGCTGCTACCAGACGACTTCCGTGCGTACTCTAAGATCAAAGTCGATAATCATCTATTTAATAAGTATTCCTACTGCTAAAATAAAGTTATATATACTAATGTATTGTTTTGTTAGAGAAAATATGCCTTCGCATTTTAAGGTTAAAGAGTACTGTCCACTTGTATTCAGGAATTTACGGGAACGCTTTGGTATTGATGATGTAGATTATCGCGAATCCCTTACACGATCACAACCATTGCAAATTGAATCTTCTGGAAAATCTGGAGCACAATTTTATCAAAGTTACAACAAATTCTTCATAATAAAAAGTTTAACATCGGAAGAAATAGAACGCATGCATGCTTTTTTAAAACAATATCACCCAGTAAGTAATATATTAAGTTTTACATATATAACAAACAAGTAGGACATATGAATTTAACTGATTCATGACAAAAACTGTGTGACAATAACAGATGTCAGTCCAGTTTTTGTCTTTACACTTGAAATCTGACATCTTTATAGTATGATTTAATATAGTCAAATTCTGTGAGTCATATGTTACTATAGCCATCTGTGAATCAAATTGATGCAGTGGTAATAGAGAATGCAATTATAAAATATTACTTCAAATTTGTTTGTGTTTTGCTAATGAGGTGTGTTATTAAATATAAATATTAATGAATTTTTAAAAATGTGTTTATTCTGTTTATAAAACCATATTTTTAAATGACCATCACATATTACATCCCATAACAAAAGAAATTCGTATAAAATATGTAATGTGAATAGAAATTTATGAAAACTTATATACATATTTGAAGAAAGTAAGGTTTATAAATTTTTGTATTATTTTTATTCAACCAATTTATATTTTATGTTGGCATAAATTGTCCATGAAACCTTAGTATTAATTGCCGTTTTTTTTTGTCTTAATACAAATGTTTTGGTATCTTTTTGTAGATAAATACTACATACTAAAATGTGCTTTACCCAATAGTTCTTTTTTCTTTTTTTTTTTGAAAATACATATTTGATTTTAGCATTTTTCCCTTTGAATTAATTAGATTCAAATTTCATTCTTTATAAGAACCTCATTGTTGTGTCTCTCATCATTATTCCAATTGGAATTATACTGTCTATTGACTTCTTGCAATTTGGCCTTTTTTTCTTATTGAATAGAACTTTAAGTAAAAAAAGTACTATACACAATTTATAAAATAAGAATGTGATGCAGAAAATTATAAACCATTTATGGTAGTTAAAAGTG
>NC_051847.1:101882717-101942408 GCF_002237135.1 Teleopsis dalmanni | reverse complement strand
AAAAAGGTGACCGAAAGAAATGCAGCAACTGGAGTGGAATTTCTTTAATACCAGCAGTTTTCCAAATTTTCAACAAAATAAGTTTAGAAAGAACCGCGGTAACATTAGATGAGCTTATTCGTAAAACTTAAGCAGGTTTCCGCCCAGGGCACTCGTGCATCGGCCAAATTAACACCATTAGAATACTTATTGAACAAGCCTCGGATTGATTTTATTGATTTTGAAAAGGCGTTCGACGCGCTTAAGAGAAGTTACATATAGCTAGCATTAAACGCTAAAGGTAGATTATTAGCAACAGAAACAAACAAATTTTTTTAACAACTACGTTTTACTGCCAGAAACAGAGACGAATGGAAGAAGTTTATAAATATTATTTGTGAATAGACTAAGTTCTAATTTTTAAATTTTAATTTTTATAATAAAGAACATGTCTTAATAATAATACTAATTGAGAACAACGGCTCGAAGGCTATTCAACCGATCCAAGCGCACTGACTACTGGACCGAGTATAGAAGCACTCTCACTCTCTATAATAAGGAAATTAGGAGAGTAAAAAGAGAAAGCTTCAGGAAGTTCTGTAACAGCATAGAACACAGTACGGAAGCAGCAAGACTCTGCAAAGTATTGGCTAGAGAGAAAACACTCTCCTGAACCAATTTGAAAAAAAAATGAAAATACGTACACGGTAGGTGACGAGGGAAGGATCCAATTACTTCTCGAAACTCACTTCCCAGAATCCTTCAGCATGGAGGAACAAGAAACTGAGAACACCAATCAGGAAATTTGTCGAGCAACAGATAACCATTCAAAGCACCTGGCATAGATGGTATACTTTCGGCACTTATTCAATAGAGAATAAAATACCTGCTAACCCCACTGACGAAGATAACAAGGGCTAGCATTGCGTTTGGGTATATACAAAACGACAGGAAAAAGGTAAAGGTGGTTTTCATACCAAAAACAGGTAAGAAGAATCCACTCCATTCAAACATTCAGACCCATTTGCCTCACACCCTTCATGCTAAAAACAATAGAAAAAGTTGTGGATAACTTCATCAGAACGACAGCACTTGTAACTACCCCATTACATCCATGCCGAAATGTTTACGAGGCGAAGAGATCCACTGAAACGGCATTGTTTGAGTTGACAAACATGATAGGGGACAGTATAGAAGAGAAGGAAACAGTAATATCCGCTTTCTAGATACATAAGGTGCCTTTGACAACACGCACTAGTATAGAAGATAGATATACGCACTAATACGGGTATTTTATTGTTATCGGCAGGCCAATATGTTGGCTGCCAAGAAGATATTATGTCTATCGCATTTTTCCTATTTAAATTGGAAATGTAAAGCTGTTTTCCATCCACATTTTCTCGGGTCATGAAATTTGTAAGTTAAAGTTTATGTTGGCTTAAGCCGTTTGCATTCCATGTACAAATTTTTAAAGTACTCATTATTTAGACAAAAATATTTGCATTAATTGGCTTTGCATTTTAATTATCTCGTTAAGAGTAGTTTGCATGATTTACATGAACTGAGTTAAGCTCTGGGTGAGAGTGGTGATCATCATCTTCAAACTATTATTTTGAACTGGAGGGGCTTGTTGATTGTCAGATTTAACTACATTAGAATATAAAACAAGTTAAAGATTTGGACACTTCAACTAATTTAATGGGGTAGCTTTTTGTACGATTACGCAACGCTTCTTTCTGCAGAGCTAACCTGTGCTTCAGTTCTTTATAAATAGGACAGCCTCTGTAGTTTGCGGTGTGATTTCCACTGCAGTTGCTAGATTTTATGGAATTGGAATCCTTTAATGCCTTTTTATCACATTCGGAGTTACGGTGAAGCTCGCCACATGCTATGCACACTGAGCGAAGAGTGCAATAAGACTTAGTGTGGCCATACTCTTGGCTGTTTGTGCATTGCACTGGACCATTTCGCTTGCATTTGTGATTTCAATAGGTTCTACATCTGACTCAATACTTTTGATAACGACAACAAGGCCTTTGCTACTTTGGTAAGCAGTAATAATATATTTTCAAACGCTATATTTAACGCTAGCAGCTGAAATATAAAAGAAGGATGGTCTAAAAAATTTATACAGGAATTATTCAAACTACAACTACTACAACACTTCATGATGACATCTTTAATAATTAATATTATTATATATTTCATAAATTTTATTTTATCATATTAATCATATTATTCTTAAAATTTTATTATTATAACTATTTATGTAATAGCTTCTCTAAATTATGGCCCCCGGCAGAATGTTCAATCATGAACATGAATTATTTTATTATATTATTATATTATATTATTATAGTTTATTATTATATCGTCTAAATTCTGTTATCGCTTAAATTCCTAGAATTATAAAACTAAAAAACAAGGGTAAAAAATACAATATTATTATTATACATTAGCAAACATTGTAATATGGCGTTTACATTGGCCGAAAATGGCTCATTTTGAATGAGCCATTTGAAAGTGTTTACATTCGTTCTAATTCATTTGTTCTCATTTCAACAGCTGATTTTTCAACTTGCATGTTGATTTGATTTTTGGCCTGTGCCAAAAAAATGTTGCATGAAGGTTAAATATGCCTTCAAACCTTACATTAGAAACTTAAAACATATTTTTAATTACTTTTTGGGAAGTAAAAGTTCTAAAAAGCAGTGCATCGTTTTCAAGAAAATGCAACCACCAAACATTTGTTTACCTTTTTTTGTAAATATGTTAAGAACAGCTTTTTCAAACTGTCAAAATGCCATGAAGAGCTTTCATTTAGGGTATGTTCAATGGATTCCTTTGCATTTGGAACGTATGTGGAATGCATTCGAACGTCATTCATACAGAATGTGAGAAAATTGCTCATTTTTGCGCTTGAAATTTTATATGCAAGAATGAGCCATTCGATACTCATTTTCGATTTTTGACCAAAATGAGCCATTTTCGGCCAATGTAAACGCCGTATAACATTTAATTATCCGTATCTAATTATTATAATAAATTTGTAAAGTATGTGACGGTTGCATATTCACATTAATGTTTAAAATGATATAAGTTGGCCATGCAAACTCGGACAAGTAAATTATTGAAAATAAGATGAGTTGGCCATAAAAGAAAATTTTTAAAAACTAATAATATTTTTATTGAGTAAAAATAAGGTTGTCATTCTTTTTACGGTTTGGGAAAACTAAGAATAAAACAACAGACACGTGTAATTTCAACACACAAAATTTAGTAATTATTTATTGCTTTAATAAATAAATAAAGAATTAAATTAAGTAGGATAAGCCTACAATTGGTGACCCCGACGTGATCAAAAATGTCGCAAGTCGAAGCAAGCAATAATAGTAAACTGAATAGAAATAACATTCTTGCAGATAGTAATGTATCAAATGATTACTGAAACGAACAACCTCGAGGTGACATTTGTCGTATCGGAATCAAAGCACCAGCATTCTGTAAGAGAGATCCAGACCTCTACTTCATCCAGATGGAATCCCAATTCAGAAACGCAGAAATCACAACTGACCAAACCAAATATGATCATGTAGTCGGCAGTCTTGACAGCGCTACTTTAAGATATATCGCGGACATTGTTCGTGCTCCCCCTGTTGTAGAAAAATACGAAGCAGTTAAGAAGCCATTAATTCAAGACTTTGCAGACTCCGAAAATCGAAAACTGCGGCGACTAGTTCAGAAGTGCCAGTTAGATAATAGTAAGCCAACACATTTGTTGCGCACCATGCGAGATTTAGCCAGCGGCGCCATGAATGATGGAGCAATTAAACAATTGTGGCTGGATCGTTTGCCAGAAGCAGTGCGAGCAGTCGTTTCAATTTCGGAGGCTGACTTGGACAAATGTGCGCAACAGGCAGATCTGATGTTGGAAATGGGAAACTACAATTCTGTAGCTGTTATCAACACATCTGCACAGAATAATGATCACATCATGAAAGCCATAGACGCCTTGAGTAAGCAGATTGCGGAGATAAAAACTGCACAAAGACGAAGCAGAACAAGATCTCAAACTCCAGATCGCAAGCGACGTCATTCAACCCGTACTGATTCACAAGTAAAACGTTATCCTATGTGTTACTATCACTATCGTTTCGGTGTGGAAACAAAAAAATGTTCCCTGCCGTGTAGTTTCAATCAACAGGGAAACCAATAAAGACTTCATCGGTGGCGGCCGATGAAGTCCAATTTGTAAATACGTCTAGCCGCCTGTTCATCACGGATCGAAACACACAATTCAAGTTCCTGATAGATACTGGAGCTGATTTCTCAATACTACCAGTGTCTCGATTCAAATTGTATGCAGCGAATGGTTCGGCTATTCCAACCTACAGTAACAAGTTGCTATCAATGAACTTGGGCCTTCGTAGGAAGTTTGATTGGAATTTTATAATCGCCAATGTTTCAAAACCAATTTTGGGTGCCGATTTCTTGAAACATTACGGTCTTGTGGTAGATGTAAAACGTAGATGCCTGAGCGATACTCAAACAAAGTTGAGTACCCAATGTGCATCGGAACACACTAGATATGAGTCAATCTTTTCCATTCAGAATGACCACAAATTCAAAGAGCTTCTAAACTCATTCAAGGAGGTGACAATGCCTGTTTCATATAACTATAATAACGAGCCTAAGACTACGGTTCGCCACCAGATTATCACCACTGGTCAGCCTGTATTCTCGCGTGCACGGCGGCTAAATCCGCAAAAACTGCAAGCAGCCAAGCAGGAGTTTGAGTATATGTTGAAGCAAGAAATTTGTAGACCATCCAAGAGTGAATGGACGAGTCCACTAAATATGGTGCAAAAAGAAAATGGTTTGTGGCGACCTTGTGGCAATTACCGTCGACTTAATGCCCAAACAGTTCCTGACCGCTATCCTATTCCACACATGCAAGATTTTACGCATTCGCTGAATGGAAAACGCATTTTTACAACGTTGGATTTAGAAAAGGAGTACTTTAATATACCGGTTGCTGAAGAGGATAGAGAAAAAACAGCAATAATTACACCTTTCGGCCTGTACGAATTTAATGTGATGACTTTTGAACTTTGTAATGCAGCACAATCATTTCAAAGGTTCATGGACCAAGTTCTTTTCGGATTTAAGTTTGCCATATGTTATATTTATGATATTTGCATCGCATCCGATAACATAGACGAGCACATACAACATGTGCGCAGCGTGCTACAACGTCTCCAAGAACATGGTTTGAAAATAAACATTGCAAAATGTGTGCTCGCAGAGGAAGAAGTAACATTCCTAGGTCCTCTCATGAATCATAAAGGAATTCGTCCCCCAGGCAAGAAAATTGAGACGATTGCAAATTTTCCAAAACCAAAGGTAGTGCATGAGCTACGGCGATTCATTGCAATTATCAATTTTTATCGACGTTTTATTCCAAAAGCGGCGGAGATCCAGAGACGGCTTCAGAACTTAATTAAGGGTAACAAAAAACAGGACAAAACTGTTATTGAATGGACCGCGGATGCAGATAACGCATTTGCGGAATACAAAGAAGCCTTAATTAATGCAACAACAATCGTTCATCCAATTCCAAACGCAAACCTTGTACTTCACGTGGATGCCAGTAACGTAGCTGTTGGCGCTGCATTAAATCAAATCAATAACGGACAAGTCGAGCCTTTGGGGTTTTACTCAAAGCGGTTGACGAATACTCAAGCCAAGTACAGCACGTACGACCGTGAGTTGCTCGCGATTTACCAATCCGTTAAATATTTCATACATGTGATTGAAGGTAGACGTTGCACTATTTTTACTGATCATAAGCCGATAACGTATGCATTTCGACAGAAACCGGAAAAGGCATCGCCACGCCAACTAAGGCATTTAGATTACATCGGTCAATTCACAACTGACATTATACATATAGCTGGTAAGAATAATCCGGTAGCTGATTTTCTGTCACGCATCGAAACTATCAGCAACGAAGACCTAGTTGACTTTGATCAATTAGCAGAAAGCCAGAAAACCGACATTGAAACAAATGGTTTTCTGTCTAAAACGAATAAATCTGCACTTCAACTGAAATGGATACTCATTCCAAATGCATCTAAGGAAATTGCATGTGATGTATCATCAAATCGTGTGCGTCCTTTTGTAACTGAACAGTTTAGACAACGTGTCTTTAATTCAATACATAATTTAGCACATGCTGGTCGGCGAGCCACTATTAAGCAAATAGCAGAACGTTTCGTATGGCCGGGCATGGCAAAAGACATTGCGGAGCGAGTTAAATTATGTCTTCCGTGCCAACGAGCAAAAGTCACGCAACATAATAGATCAGCAATTTTGAATTTTGACGTACCAAGTGAGCGGTTCGCTGTAATCCACATTGACCTCATTGGGCCTCTACCATCGTCAAACGGTTACCGATATTGCCTTACATGTATCGATCGGTTTACCAGATGGCCAGCGGTAGTCCCTATCGAGGATATACATGCCAGTACGGTGGCCACAGCGCTCATCAATGGTTGGATCATGCAACTTGGCGTTCCGAAGCAGATCATAACAGATCAAGGAAGACAGTTCGAGTCAGCACTGTTTAATGAATTAGCGAAACTCATTGGTGCCAAACATATCCGAACTAGTCCACGTCATCCTCAAGCGAATGGTTTGATTGAACGTTTTCATCGGACTTTGAAAACTGCAATGAAATGTAAGCATGAACATCAATGGTCTGATGCAATACCTTTGATTGTGTTAGCGCTTCGAAATATCTTTAAAGAAGACCTGAAAGCAACTCCAGCAGAAATGGTATATGAGACAACTTTGCGATTGCCGAGCGATTTCCTGGAACAAAGTAATAATGATAATTTCCCAGAACATGAATTCGTGGAAAACATGAGACAGATGATGTCTCAAATACGATCAGTTCCTACATCAAATCACTCAAATGAAAAGGTATTTTTACAGAAGGAACTACAACATGCTACTCACGTGTTTTTGAGGGATGATAGTGTCCGCCCACCATTAAAAACACCATACAATGGGCCATTTAAGGTTGTGAGGCGTGCAGACAAGACATATGATCTTCTAATTAAAGGAAAACCGGTGCGGGTGAGTGTTGATCGGGTAAGGGTAGCATTTTTATCAAGTGACAATGAAGACGTAAGCCCATCACGTACAGAAAATATGGCAGATACTCGAATGGATACCAAACCTAGTAATGTAACACGAAAGGGACGATTAGTGCAGGTTCCAAGAAGATATGTTAAATTTGACTTAACGTGACATCGCACATGACTCAGTCACTGCCAGGGGAGTGATGTGGCGATTGCATATTCACATTAATGTTTAAAATGATATAAGTTGGCCATGCAAACTCGAACAAGTAAATTATTGAAAATAAGATGAGTTGGCCATAAAAGAAAATTTTTAAAAACTAATAATATTTTTATTGAGTAAAAATAAGGTTGTCATTCTTTTTACGGTTTGGGAAAACTAAGAATAAAACAACAGACACGTGTAATTTCAACACACAAAATTTAGTAATTATTTATTGCTTTAATAAATAAATAAAGAATTAAATTAAGTAGGATAAGCCTACAAGTAAATAGAATCCCAAATGGCGGGACCTTCGTCCTTTTTTTAACTTTTCATGAAATGTAATTAAAAATATACAGTTCACTAAAATTAGAGATAACAGATAACATATTAGTTTAACCTTAATGTAAAATTAGTCTTAGAACAAATTTGTATAAATACAGAACTTTGTTTTAAATAAAATCAGTAATGACAAGATACTCAATCAGTGTATTTCAATAATATAATAGTACACCTGCAGTCAGCAGCTACGCGAACAATAACGAAAGATGAGGCAGTTAAAGAGGTGCCTATCCAGATTGAAGAAACGAGATCAAGAAAAGTGCGAGAGAGAGGAAATCAAGGTGCATACAAACAGGAAGGATGTCAACCATTTGACTCAAGACTTTAAGCCTAAGCATCAACCTGTAAGGACGAAATATGGTAATCTGATTTTTGGTTTAGTAGTGGTGGGGATCGTGGTTTCACCGATATTTATGGGCAGAGTCAAAGAAACCTCTTTAGTAGTAAAGAGGGTGGCTGATGATTTATTTGGTGATAGATGAAGATTTCTATCAACCAGAAATGATGCCAATGATGTAAGATATGCATTTAAATTATTTCACAGTACAAAAGGGTCCTGGCCCGTAGTTAGAATTGTGCAGTCATCTGCATAGGTTATGACACTGACTCCCTCAGGGGGTCTGGGAGTTTAGACATGTATAAGTTGAAGAAAATCGGTGAAAGAACGCTGCCCTAGACGACACCTTGTTTCAATTTTCTAGCTTTTGACATTTTATCTCTAAAGTCAACAAAGGATGATCTGCCTACAAGATAGTTACAGAGCCATCTCTTAGTAGAGTCAGGGATAGATGTTTATGTCATTTAATAGGGTCCTATGGGAGACTGTGTCAAATGCTTTTACGAGATCAAGGGCAACAAGCGCCGTGCTTTCACACGGGCGATTTTGATTGAGGCCATTAAAGATTTGAGATGTGATCTCGCAAAGAGCTGAAGTGGTACTATGACGTTTACAAAAACCATGTTGACGAGGAGCTAGGTGAATGTGAGGAGGTATCTGTTTGAATACTAAAAACTCCAGAACTTTGGCTACTGGAGATGGAACGGAAATCGGTCTGTAAGATTCACCTAAACCTGCCGGTTTACCCGGTTTTAACAAAAGAATTATTCTACCTGGCTTCCATACGTTAGGGATGATGTGTAAATTGATGGACGAGTTTAAAATGTGTCACAACTGAAATACCAAAGATCCCGAGGTTCTTGAGCATGAGCATGGAGATTCCATCAGGTTCAAGTGGTTTTGAGGCTATAGCTTGTCTGATCAAATTAAGTACATCATCTGGTAAGAACAGCGTGGTGCCGTCGGAATATGTCTGCGCGTATCATGGGAAGTAAAAGCATTGGGCACGAAAAGAATGCTTTGGATCGGGGAAGGTGATCCCATTAAATGAAATCGTTTTGTTGTTGAAATGGGAAGGATTAGAAAGTGCGGTAATGGTAGTCCACAACCATTTTGGTAGTCGCAGTTATCTAAATGTTCCTTCCATTTACTAAGGCGATATTCGCCCACTATTTTACGTGTTGTTGTTCAGAATTCGTCACTAGGAAAACCTAGTCTAATGATTTTTAACCTACCTGCGGGAACAGCTATGGTGGCAGCTTTGATAATTATGCTACGAAATTGTTTCTCTGCCTTGTTCAAATCAAAAGACAGAGAGATGTTGCTGAAGTCGCGACATGAAGAACACCAAAAGAGGATTAATCGATTTTGGAAGCCAATTGCAGGCCCCTCTGATCGGTTGTTAGGTTGGAAAACCACAGGGAATAGTGTGCAGTCGAAACATGCAATACAAAACGCAAGTCCCCATCAAGAAGATGTGAAATATTTGAGGTGTGCTGCGAAGGGCTTAATTAAATAATCTTAATGGAAAGCGCCTCTGTATGTGAAGAGTAGACCTTGCTTTTGCTAAAAGCGTTTGATACAGTTTAACAGATTTGCTTTTATCTTGTAGACAGATATCTTGTAGACGTATTTATTTAGTTTTAGGAAGAACTAATTCAAGACAAGAAAATGAATACCGATTGTGGAATATTCAAGTCTTCACATCTAAACTTCTGCAGATGATTGTACTCAGCAATACGATGTAAAAAATAAAGCAACGACTACAAGTAAACTTGTTTTACGAATTTGATTATTAGATTCAATACGACCGTTTTTTTAAATCATTTGAATAATAATAAAGAACAATAAAAACATTAAGATGTAGGAATTAAATTCAAAATCAAACGAAAATAAATATAAATTTTTCGCATAGACAAAATTTACGTTAAGCATTATAAACTTTATATACTTAAGGTAACAACAAAGGCGTTATTATTTGTTTTCTTTAAAAAGTATAATTTTCATAACAACTATACAAACATTATTATGCTTGCGCGCGTATTATTTAAAAGTAAAATTGAAGTCAGCACAAAAAAAACTAAGAATATGTAGTATGTAAATTTGATATCCTTTATTTTTTTACACAAAGAGTGTTACTGTTCTTTTACATACAAAGTCACAATTCATTTTTGAAGTGCATAAATATAATGAATATTGAATGAGTTTTTTGGCAATATGCTTAAAGCATTTTAAACTTATACATAATTATTTTATAAAATATTTAAAATTAGTAATCAACATATACCTATATGTGTGAATTAACATTCTTATGCATATGCGTATATTTTAACACATATATATACGCATAGATATATATATATATATAGTGTTTGCGACGTACTTAATATATGTAGTACATAGATATCGAATATGTATATTAATGTATAATGAAATATCGGTCTCAGTTTTCTTTTCTTGCAAGTTATACAACATATTTCTACTCTATAGCTTTATCCATAAAATCTAAAAACCTTTTGGCGTATTGGTCGGGGTCACATGTCGAAATACCATCAACATTACTACCATATTTCACAGTTTTAGCAGCTTTGGCCGCCTAAAATGACCAAAAATAAATTTTTTTTATAGATTTTTCTTGAATAATGTTACCTGTTTTTTAACACCATATTGGGTCAATACATCAATAATTGCTATAAAGTATATTTCACGTCGCTCTGAAAAAAGAACATATCTAATGTTAGCTTCAAGTGATTGAGATATATTATGTAAAGAATATTGTATTTAAAATTAATTGATACTTTAGTAAACAAATACAAACTTTGTAACATAAATATATTTTTTATTTTTCAACTATATTATGTTAATTTAGCGTGCTTTTCTCCTAGATTATTACCATCTGTATCCCTGGTAATAATAAGTTAAAATTCAAAAATTGAGTTTTCAAGGGAATAATAAAATATACCTTTCTCAAGAGAATAGAATTTTCAAATATTTTATACAATCATAATATTAAAGATTACCGTCGAAAAAACTATGATATTAGGATTGTGACAAGCGTAAAGTTATGCCTTTTGGAAGTATAACAATGTGGTCAGAACCTGGTATATATAGCAATGACAACTGTTTTATTTGTGTCTGCTATCTTAATGGCCGAAATAAGAGCCTTCTTTGTAATAAATCTTACACCAGAGCACCTTAAACACAAACTCAATTACCTAATAATAATAATTAAGTAATAATTTCACACTTTAGAAAAATCAAATACAAATTTTTTAAAGTGTTTTTTTATTTATGTGTAGTAAATATGAACTGCATATAATTATTGATAATTAGTGTGCAGAGAAAATGTATACACTAAAAAGTTCATCATTTAAGTCGGGTGACACAAGGTGTGTTCGTGTGCAATTATTTTAATAAATCTCACGAGTTGTTATAAGTTGTGTATACCTGTTAGTTAACTCAGTACGAAATTAAAAACGAGGAATTACCGATATTTCCTTACATTCGTATTTATCGTGAATGACGAACAAAATCATATCAAGATGACGCTTCCAGCTATTAAGAAAATTTACTTTGGAAACTGTGAAAGAATGAGGTAAGTATTAAAAAAAAGTTAATGAAGTCTTCAACATAATGATAGATACATGTCTTGTATATCTTATAACAGGTTAAAATGGCGAAAATGGAATCATGGCATAACACTTAAATCGAAGATAATGCACATCGTCAGCTGCCAATGTGGCAGATAATTATATAAGCGAGAGCTAAAAGTTTATTCGAAATTATTTTTTGTTTTTATTTTCTTTGAAAGTATTTTTTCTATATATTTGTATAAAATAATTTATTTAGTTCTACAGTCAACTTTTTTAGAATGAATTAACGCTTCGTATCTCTTACAACGGAATGTTTTCATTAACTCTTCGGTATATCAATTGGCAGGAACCCACATATTTTTCCAAGGAATATTGTTATTAAAAGCAGTAAAGTTTTCTTTGTTTTTTTAAAAATATAATTTAAAAAAATTTTTGAAGACAAGAAAGAAGTTCGTATTTCTTACATCATTTAATTTCTAAAAATCTAAAAGACTTTATTTCTGTCACATAGTGTTGTCTATCAAGACATACCTAGTTTCTTCAAATTACTAATCATAAAATTTACCTTCAATACTTGGAATGGCATAGATATCAACTTCGTAAACAACTTCCTTATACTGTGCTCCTCTAGGAGAATCAGGGGGTGTGTTATATGTCCATCTAAATAATTGATTTTTTATATTTATTTATAATATTTAATAAATGTTTAAAGTTACTTACCGTTCCCCACTATCGCATTCTTCACTTTCGCTATTTTCACTTCGACCTGTTTGTAAATTTTCACAATGTGCCGCTTCCTCTTCAGCACGCACACAATCATGGATGCCAACCAGAAGTGAGTAATCCATTATGTGCAGTTTGGTAAGTAGCTGATTTAAAAGACAACCATTTTTTACTTAAAATTTTATTGTTCTATTATTCAAGCAATAGTATATAGTTATGAAAATAAAAGCATAACTACAAATTTAAAAAGAGTAAATTGATAATCTTGTACTTAATACTTTAAGTTTGCATTACCAATTAATGAGATTAATATTAAAGTCATTAAGCAACATAATTGATGACAGCAGTGACTATTTTATTGATTAAAAAGGTTTCGAACAGTAACGAAGAACAAACACAAACAATTTTTTTTAATATATTAATTATTTGAATTTTTGGTTGACCATATAGTTATTTCGAGTATTGCCAAATATCCATCTTCAGTGGTCTTAAAATTATTTCTTGTATTTAATTATTCGTAAATAATTTTTTGAGACTGCAAATACCAATATTGAATTCGTATCCTGTCAAATTTGAAGCTCAGAGTCAGTGTTCATTAGGTAACTGACCAAAGCCGTATTTAACTTGGTTCTAATTTGGAGTTTTATTAATTTGCTGTGAAAGTTCATTAAGAAATTCAATTGCTGTGTTATATTAGAACGTAATTATAAACCGATTGTAGAATAATTGAGTTAAATAATTATAGTTTTTTTTAAATTGATAAAGTTCAATTCAATTCTTTTCTATGCAATACTAGTTGTAGTTTGCTACTGTTCGAAACCTCTCTATAAATATTTCAAAGGAATATACTAACAAGATCAGTGTGATTTACTTAAGATATCGTAATAACATACATATATAATAATAGTAAAGCATAATTATGCTAAAAGAAGTACATTTAATCAAAAATGTAATGAAAGGAAATGTAGAAAAATATTATTTGGTAATAACTATGAAACAATCAGTACATCTTTCGCATTATAGGCATATATACATACATCAACATCACTGCTTAAGATGTTTAAAAGTTTTTGTTTTGCTTCTTCACCAATGTCAATTTTTATTTTCTGATTAATAAAATCATTATCCTTGTAAGTAGGTAAATTTTTTTCCAATTCTTTTTCGGAAGCTTCACGGTCGACGGTGCTGCCTTTCAAATCGAATTTTCTGAAAATGTATGCATTATTTTTAATATTAAATGTTTTAAATAGCTATTTATCGAAAAGAAATTGAAACCATAACTTACTTGTGAATAGTTAAATGCGAACTAAATACATTACGCATGACAACGAAATAATATTGCACACTTTCCACTGTTATTCTGTACATACCCAAATATTGAGGTAGAAGAGTTTTTCCATGCTTTTCGACAACGTACTAAAGAAAAACAATATAAATCTTTGATATTGTAATAATAAACAAGTTAGGAATAATTTCAGTTTGTATTTTCGTAACTATTTCTATAAGTGACATATAAGGCACATATACATATAAAATATCCAAACCCTATATATCTCGCAGCTCTCCTATGCAATACACCTAATTCTGAGCGCTTATATAATATTTTTATTTAAAATATTATATTTATAAACACAGTAATTTTTTCATATAAGTATGCCAAAAATAGCAACTCAATAACTTTTACTTACTTTTACTTTCGAACTACTTTGTATGAATAAATGCTGAATTTACATTTTATCTAACCGTAGGTGCATTCATTGTTTTTAAATAAATCTAAAATGGCTCAATATGATTAAATTGTGAAACGAAAACACAAGATCTAAAATGAACGTTTTGGTACACTACACAGGATGAAGGTTAGCAACCTATAGTTCTCGGAGAATTAGTTTGAAGATCCAAAGTAGACGCAGAAAGTGATTGCTGATAAACTTGATTTAAATGGCAATACCATGGCTCTATCGCAAACATTAAGCAATCGTCTTGGATACACAAAGAAATCAGTTAGATGGGTTCCTTGAATTTTAATTCAAATTTAGAAAGCGGCGGATATGTATTTTGTTCAGTATTTGCTTTAAAAAATTTAAAAATAGAAGGTGCAGCAGTTTCAATAAAATTGTAACACATGGTGAAGCTTGGTATTACACGTACAGTAAAAACTCACAAATTAGAACTCTCACAAATTTGAATTGTATGCACCAAAACTCTAAAATTAGAACTTTTGATTCTAATTTTTGAGGGAATTCTTTTTTCTGTTTATTTTTCAAGTTTTGTATAAATTAGTTAGATAATAAATTTTATTGTTCGTAATTTGTTTCAAAAAAATTAATAGGGGAGTTCCCAAAATGCGCACATTAATAAAACACATTCAAAAATGCAAGTTCAAAACGGATCTGAATATGAGTTTAATGCCACACTATATGTGTCAATATCTTAATAAATTGGTGCAAAAAAAAATGATTCGTTTCCTACTGATCACAAGACCAATAACGTAACGATAACATAGTAAAAATTTGTCTAAACCTAAAAAACAAACAAACATTACTCAATATTTTATACAATAATACTTATTATGGATTGATTTCAACTGTAAAATAAAGTTTTTATGTAGAGTGTTATTTTTTTTTTGTAAGTTCTTTATAGAAATAAAAAAAGTTCAAATATTAGAAGTTTTCGCAAATTTGAACTACCCGAAAAACCAAGTGGTTCTCCTTTGTGAGTTTCTACTGTACGACCTAGAAACAAGGCATCGTTCCATTGTAATAATGCCCAACTTGTTTGTTATATATGTAAAAATTTAGTTGTAAACTACTATACTTTATAGAATCTCCATACTACTATTCAATGAAACTTCATATCGCCAAATTATTTTTGTTAAAAGATAAGAAGAAATAAACAACTACGCAAGAAAAAATATAGTCCATGATAAAGCCCATTATAATATACGGAATTCTTGTATACGGTGGTAGAAAATTAGCGTTCAATAATTGAAAATCGACTTAGCAGTGGTTGTGTACATACAACTAGCTTTCAACTTAGTTTTTAAATAAGAATTAGTCCATCTGTTTTGCAGGCAGAAGTGCATTTTATTAAAATTTGTTCTAGACGGCAATGCTTCCGAACACAGTATAAAAGCGCCAGTGTACCCATTTATTTAATTTAATAATTCCAAAAACCTAACTTTTGTTGATATAAAGGACAAAATTTTGAACCAGATGATATTATAAGACTTATGAAGTTTTCATCTTTGTTAACTTTAAAACATATAACACTCTCCATGCATAGCTATGTTGAGATCAAGGATTACAATGTATCATAGCTCCTTGTAACAATAAGTTAACTTTTATAAATATAGATCTGCCACTAATTATTTATTTAAACTTTTTAAATATTGTATATTTTGAATCAAAACAAATAAGGTTCTGATTACAAATTTTTGATATTTTTAGTTCAATCAGTATATTTACGTTATACTAGTTAAGCAAATTATGCTTGTGGATTTAAATAATGCTGATACTGATATCTATTGTTAAGAATTTTGTTATGAAGATTAAAATGTATATAAAGCGTTATTGCAATATGAAGCTTTTATCTTTTATTTTTCCACCGATAAGCCCGTTTATAAAGCACTTTTACCAGTACAGTTTTAATATCGGTCATAATAAAAAAAATTATTTTTAATACATAATATGCGTAACGCGGAGTAAGTCGTAAATAAAATTGTTCGAAAGTTATACAGTAACCATATAGATATAGACTGCAAAAACCGTTTCTTACTGTCTATTACATTCATTGCCTGATAATCAGAATGTTTACTGTGTTCGAAAAATCTTATAAGAAAAGAGGTTCCATTTTAGTATCGAAATGCAAGCTATCAATAAGAATCTACCCAAAAATCCTTAATATTTCAAAATATTTTTAATATTACATATTTCTAGTTTACCAAATATTCTTTATCTAGTATTCAAAACTCTTGTAAAAACCTACAACAGTTGAGAAAAATTATTAAATGATTCCCAATAAAAATTTGTGGCTTTATAGTTTCTAAACGCAGTAAAGTGCAAAACGCAGTAGAGTTGTCCAATTTTTGTTTTGAACTCTATTGATAATAATATGCCCTGTTTCTGATAACTCTGAAATGTTAAAATGTTGACGCTAAATGTACTAACTATTCTAACAGCAACATATTATTGACCATAACTAAACACTGGCTTTGAAAGACGAATCCCTGTTTACTCAAAAATTGGTCCTTGTGATCTGTTAATGGTAAATAGCAAAAGCAAGTATTATTGAGAATTGTATTCGTCGAATAGTAAATGGTAGTAACATACCAGAAGATACAAGACATATTCTTTCTAGAATAATAATAATAATAGAAGGTACCAACATCAGTGGATATGACATCATACATACATAAATATGTTATTTCGAGACATCCGTTCACGTTCACATAAATAATTTCAAACATTGTATAATACGACTTAACCAATTGTGGTTCATTAATTGAAGATGGTTTGACATATCCCGCATTACATATCATTATCATTACATATAATATCATATTCTAAATTAGATCTCTGTTGCATTCTATCTATGAGGTTTATTCATCATAGAAATTGTATATATATTGGATTCAAACCGTAAGATAGAACTAATCGACCAACACGATATTAAAACCCATTACGAATTTTGTAATGGTAAAACAACAGTTACAACCGATTTAAATGTGCTTCAGAACATACCACAGCAAAAAATTCAAAGATCGTGCTTTAATTGCATTATTTTACCAGAAATTAAAAATAAACAGAAAATATAATTCTTTTTTACTGTTATGGCAGCATAAATTTTATTCCCTTATGCGAAGTAAGTTCATGTAAAAAAGTGAATATCATTATATTTAGAACAACGTAATATCGTTGAACAGAGATAAAGACTTTCAAAATTCTTGGGAATGACAATTAACGGATTTAAAAAATTCAGAAGCGACAAAAACTTGACCTACATTATTCAATTCCACTTTTAACTACCCTAAATGGTTTATAATTTTCTGTATCACATTCTTATTTTATAAATTGTGTATAGTACTTTTTTTACTTAAAGTTCTATTCAATAAGAAAAAAGGCCAAATTGCAAGAAGTCAAAGACATTATAATTCCAATTGGAATAATGATGAGAGACACAACAATGATGTTCTTATAAAAAATGAATCTTGAATCTAATTAATTCAAAGGGAAAAATGCTAAAATCAAATATGTATTTTCAAAAAAAAGAAAAAAAGCTATTGGGTAAAGCACATTTTAGTATGTAGTATTTATCTACAAAAAGATACCAAAAAATTTGTATTGAGACAAAAAAAACGGCAATTAATACTAAGGTTTCATGGACAATTTATACCAACATAAAATATAAATTAGTTGAATAAAAATAATACAAAAATTTATAAATCTTACTTTGTTCAAATATGTATATGTTTTCATAAATTTCTATTCACATTACTTGTTTCATACGAATTTCTTTTGTTATGGGATGTAATATAATGTGATGGTCATTTAAAAATATGGTTTTATAAACAGAATAAACACATTTTTAAAAATTCATTAATATTTATATTTAATAACACACCTCATTAGCAAAACACAAACAAATTTGAAGTAATATTTTATAATTGCATTCTCTATTACCACTGCATCAATTTAATTCACAGATGTCTATAGTAACATATGACTCACAGAATTTGACTATATTAAATCAGATTTCAAGTGTAAAGACAAAAACTGGACTGACATCTGTTATATTCACACAGTTTTTGTCATGAATCAGTTAAATTCATATGTCCTACTTGTTTATTATATATGTAAAACTTAATATATTACTTACTGGGTGATATTGTTTTAAAAAAGCATGCATGCGTTCTATTTCTTCTGATGTTAAACTTTTTATTATGAAGAATTTGTTGTAACTTTGATAAAATTGTGCTCCAGATTTTCCAGAAGATTCAATTTGCAATGGTTGTGATCGTGTAAGGGATTCGCGATAATCTACATCATCAATACCAAAGCGTTCCCGTAAATTCCTGAATACAAGTGGACAGTACTCTTTAACCTTAAAATGCGAAGGCATATTTTCTCTAACAAAACAATACATTAGTATATATAACTTTATTTTAGCAGTAGGAATACTTATTAAATAGATGATTATCGACTTTGATCTTAGAGTACGCACGGAAGTCGTCTGGTAGCAGCATAACTGGTATATTCACATGGCTCAACTCATTTATCTAATTAAAAAGAAACGAATAAAATTATCTAATAAATCAGAATTAAAATTTTTTTGACTTCATTCTTTACATACCGTATGATTAATACCCCACATAAATACACTTAATATTGGTTCATTTGCCCGAAACAATTTAACTTTTTGATGTTTGACTCGGAAATGTTTTTTCTTTAAAATGCGAGGTTGAGACGCATTAGCGACTTTTTTGTCCATTTTTGACTGTTTATCCTTATCAGTTGTTTAAGGTTCGATGTCTATACTAGATTAAGAACTTTATTTAAAAAACTATTGGTATGCAGCCAAAACAATAAAAAAAATTTTGAATGGGCAAGATACAATAAAAATTATGATTTATATATTTGCTCTATTCCAATAAATCACACATATGTATATATTTCTAGGAATATTGATGCTTTTATTTTACTGTTTAATAGTTATATTTTAAATTTATATAAAACCATTTATTTAAATCAGATATTGTGAACGCCCACATCTTATAGTGATTAATCCAATGAATCTGTATTAAATTTTAAGACATAATATATGTTCGAAAACACAATTCAACAACAACTAATCTGCGGTATTGTGATATTTAGAACCAATATTGTTAAACCTTCACCTGAGCGCAACCACATTCATATAGTAAAATCTTCTAATATATAATTAATATAACGCCAAGAACATATACGCGCAATCCTAAAATGCATTAAAATGCCACAATGTTTTTCTGAATATTGCGATTTACTTTCTGAAAAAATTTTTTGTGATGCACAAAAACTAAATTATAGCATCGATAACGATAACTAAGCATATGAATAAAAACCAGTGTTGAAAAAGAATTCATTTGAATAAATAAACAAACACAATTCTAGTTATGAAAGTTCGCAAAAGAGAACCTAGATATGCACACATATGTATATATTTTAAATTGTGTAGTGATTGTGTGTGGTTACAAGCAGAATTAAATATAATGATAGAATTGAATTTTATAACAAATTTAAATTCCAACAAAATGTCCAAACTTGTATTAAGTTTAAATAAAATACGATTGGTCACGATCATAATACTACGTTTCCACTTCTTTTCCTGTTTTTTTAGTAAGTTACTTAGTAACATTGAGCTTTTGGTCGATCACATTAGCACAAGCTACTTAAGGAATGGGAAAGAGGTTTTATGTGTCAAAAATTTCTATTTGTAGATCTTTTATTTGTCTACATATTAATTGTAAAGAGCTGATATTAAATTTTGTGTTGGAAGAAAAGCATGAAAAATGCAGAAAATTTAAATAATTTATTCCATATTATATGTTACATTGTTCATATAATAAATCTAGCAGTGGTTGCATATAGAAAAGAACGTGCAATGATTTATAAAATAATATAAATTATTTAATTTTCAGTACGTTTATTTTCAACTAATAATTACACTAATAACTTACAAATTAAAATTATATTGATAATAAATAAAAAACTAAAAAATTAAAAATAAAAAAATATACGTAGTGTCTGGTGACTAGTCACGGCCTGTGACGGCCCTTTCGTGCGGATATCGTCTTTTCATCTATGAAATTGAATTGAATTTTTTTTTCAATGTGTTTCTTCCGTTATGTGGCCAATATAAATAACTGCTCACCGTCCTGAGTCCACATAGTCCCACTTCTTTTGTTATTTCCTAATAGTAAAAATAGTTTATTTTATTGAATTACAAACATTATAAATGCACTATAGAAACTTGTGAGCTCTTCTCCATTATCTGTCCTGATATAGGTACAACAGAAATGAATATTTTTTGTTAAATAATATATGACAGGCGTTTCCGGTGGCTCACAAGAGTGGCAAAAAACAGCAAACCGAAATTTACTATCTCGGGCACGGCATGAGTAAAATAGTTGCTGTTTTCAATGCAAATTATAAAACTGGATTGAGAGAAAAGACAATATGTCGGTTAAAATTCCAACATGAGAGCCGGCGTATTTGTGCCACGGCACTAAGGCAAAGCAGTCTTGTTTAGTAATAAATTTCAAAATTTGCGTCTTTTAGGAGCAAATACCTTCAATTTCAATACGTTTTGGAAGAAAAATGGCAGTTAGCAACACAGCCTATTTTATAAACTACTAATAATCAAATTACTACATTTTCCGATTTTAAGGAAAGGCGTAGAATTTTGTAATTACTGTTAACAATTATTATAAGATAATATAATAATAAATTAAAATTTTTACAGCTTTTATGAATTTTTTCTTGGTGGCTATTTTAAGTGGCAAATTAAAAAAAGCATATCACATGTCTTTTTAAATTTAGGCACAACCAAAAAGGACAAAGTAGTAAAAATGCAAAATTGGCACTTCACATAACACGAATTTTCCGCATAGCGCGAAAGAGCCTATTTTGCCGTGCCCGCGACACTCTACATAACATGGCCATAGGCCAGTAGTTGTTTACTGCCCAAACACTTCGGCCAGTAGAGAAAAAAATGTCACGAATGCAATAAGCGAACTATTGTGAACGCTTATTGGATATTTCAACGAATATTGTAATCATATGTCAAAAAGCATATGTAAATAAAATTCAAAAATTTCATAAATTTGAAAATTGGGAGATTTCCGACATTCATATCATCCTTTTGATTCAGCATTCATTTTAATTTTCAATTTTATATTAATTATTTATTTTTATACAAAATGTAATTCGCTAAAAATGCTAATTTGTGAAAACATAATATTGGGGCATATTTATTTTTTTTTTTTATTTTCAAAAAGGGTTGGGAACTAGTCACCGCGTCACTGCATCCTCGAGGATTATTGTGACTTACCCACTTTAGTTCCATAGACGAGTAGCAGTTAAGAATGCCAATATGTCCTTTGGAGAGATGTTGCCTAATTTCGTTATAAGCGGATAGGCAGTGGATAAGTAGCGAAGTCTGAGTCTTGCTAGACTTCCGATAGTGGAACGGTCTCTTCTTTACCTGGGAAGTAGGCAGAGACCACGACTTTGTCTGTGACCCCTCCTAATGTGGCCACCGTACACCCACGGCTCTTGTATAAGTCCTAGAGCGATGTTGTTGATTTGGCAATTCCGCACAGGGTGGCTGATGCTCCTTTAGCATAGTGCAGATTTGCCTGAAACACTCTGAGAGTGTTCATTTGGTTTCGTTAAGAGACTTTCGGACGAGACTTTCACGTTTGTCTCGTTGAGAACCTTTGTCCTTGGCACCGTTTGATTGCTTCGGTAAAATTTTACTGATTAAGGGGGGTTTAGTGATAGTGGTGCTTGGTGTACCTGCAACTGTTACTGTACCCGTGGAGGGCATTGTTTATAAGGTGGGAATCTGGGCACCGCGCCCATTAGTAGTACTAACAGCTTTACTAGTGAAGGGACGAGTGTCTAGTTCCTCTTCCTCAGAAGTAGCCACTGTTGGGCAACAATCCGTATGGGATGTTGAGGGAGCCGAGGATGACTGGATGGTTTTGTCATCCTAAACCACCTTAGGAACATTATCCACGGGGTGTGAGAGAAAGCTGGAGTGGTTCACTTAAGCATCAGTCTCAAATGAACCGGTATGCAATCCGATCTTTTAGTTCGGACAACTTCCTCATGGATTCATCATCAATGACGAAAACTAGGTAGGTAGGTTGGAGTGGCGGCCTTGTTTACCAAGAAAGCCCACTTGAGCACAAATAATGGCCCGTTGTGGTACAACATGGAAAAAGCGATGTTCGTATATAGACAAGGTGATCAGTATACGACCAACGCCCAACAGAGAGGCAACAATTCCCCCATTAGGTAAAAGAAAACCAACCCGACAGTTCTATGAATGTGGCCAAGTCCCTCACATTGTATGATCGGATGACAGCTCAGTCAGATCGGTCAGAAAAGGGGCACCCAAGATTTTTGATCTTCTTCTGGCTAAAGATGGGTACTGACACATGAGATGGAACACAGTTTTCTCCTCGTCCTCAGAGCTACAACCGCGACAGAGGTCATTATAAGGAAGACCCAGTCTCATAGCATGCCTCCCTATCAGCAGTGACCCGTCAGCACCGATACCGTAGTGCTGAGCAGATTCCTCTTTAGTTGGAGCAGCTGATTCGTACGTTTTTTGTCCAAGTTAGGCCAAATCGACCTGGAAATGTGACAACTGGGCTCAATTGCCCATTGTTGCTTAGCAATGTTTAAATTTTTTTGTTTAATAGCCAGTTTAGCTGGCATTAGTTTAGTTTAGTTGGCGTTATTGGAACGCCAATTTCTAATAAGTGAATACCAGGGAGAAGAGCTCTAGCCTTGGCAAACTCATCCGCCCTACAGTTACCCGCAATATCCCTATGACCAGGAACCCAGGTAAGGTGAACGTTAGCGCACATAGCTTGGTCGTTGATGGAAGCACGGCAATTTTAAGTAGTAATTGATGGGGCTGAGGTGCTTACCAGTGATTTAATGGCAGCTTGGCTGTCCGAGAAAATAAAAAATTTTCTTCGGAGGTGCGGTTGCCAAGAATCCTTTTAAAAGCATAATGGATAGCCATAACTTCTGCTTGAAAAACACCACAGTAGTACTGCGTGTCGATTTTTAGAGCCTCTGCTATGCTATGATCTGATGACATAGCCGCCTTGAACCTTCTTTGTTCCTTTTTTTTGGGGTGAGTGAATTTCGAAGCCTCCGAAGTGAGGATGCTTACTTTAGAGCCGACGATAGGTAGATCGGACTTTTGTGCGACCCCACTGCCGATGTCGGAGTTTCAAGACTAAGTGGTTTCGAAATTTGAAGACATAACATATCATATGACGATGATTGCGGAACTCAAGCTACGTGCCAGAACCCCATATCATTGTGCAACAAGATAAACCCAAATTTTTCCAATGTAGCCGCATTAGATGTGATAGAAGCGCTCACTTATCACCAAT
The DNA here is from genome assembly GCF_002237135.1 of Teleopsis dalmanni. Classification (NCBI taxonomy): domain Eukaryota; kingdom Metazoa; phylum Arthropoda; class Insecta; order Diptera; family Diopsidae; genus Teleopsis; species Teleopsis dalmanni. Next base: position 101,918,914 of record NC_051847.1, on the reverse strand, counting down.
AATATCTTCCGCAACTTTCTCTCCTTCTTGAATTACAAAAATATCTTCTGCTTTTTCCATCAACATCGGTAATTCTAGGATCCACCACTATACCTAAATCCTGGGTGATATATTCGAGTGCATGTTGACTTTTTCTGCACATGCCATGTCGATGTGCAGCCGGATGAAATCATTTAATAACGTGTTGAAGGCTCTTACAGATTGATCACGGCGTAAAGATGAAGAATTCATATCTCATCATCCTGAAGATTAGAAACACATACATAGCAATATAACGTCCTTTGGCGATTTATACAGCTCTAGTATGTAGTTCACAGCTCTGCGATATGAAACGGAATAACATTTAATCCTGTCAGAACCCAACTTTGCTATTGATATCGCATATTCACAACCATAAGAATCTAAAGTACATCTTGTAATTAGCATAACCAATTTCTACCAAGCAAAATCTTTTTGCGTTCTGTATAGAGCACATATTCCAACGAGCAGTCTTGAATATTCATCTATACTTCTGTTTAAATCATAGATATATCGACATATATTGCAATGGAGCTCATTGCAGATCAGTGAGGTTGTATATGAAAATGAACGAATAGCCCACATTTCCCAGAAAGAATGATGACTTCCCTGTAAACAAAGAGCTGTAAAAGAACTGTGTCGGTAAAAGAACAAAGAGAAGGAACAAAAAGAAGTCTATGATTGTAAGAACTTTAGTAATTATAATGTTCTTTAGAGATGGAACGAACTAAAAAAATTAAGATTGTAGTTTTTTCGTGTTTTGATAAAATGTATGTAGAAGTAAATTGGGTCGCCGAACACATAACAAATTGTTGTATGATAATGGTGGCAATAAATATAAACCCAATGCAATAACGTCGATTAGTATAAGTAAAAACAAAGCAATTACTAATTGTGTATATTAATATATCAGTATATTTCACTATATCTAAAAAAGGAAATTTGTTGTTGAGAGTTATACCAATTATATTTTATAGCCCAAGAAATTAAATTGCTATTTATGGCCTAACTAATGGAGATTATTCGGTTACGTATAAAATGATAGTCTTATATAGTAACAATTATGCCTTCAAAGTAAATCATATCTGCATTGGTGTGCGGGAAAGGTATTGCAAGAACTGGTTACTGTTGTAAATAAACATACGAGTGGCTATGGTATGCGAAAAAGTATGCGTTTCATAATGTGTATAATGAAATAAAAAGTAATATATATTATAAAATTAATGTGGATTTAACCAACCATAGTAATTTGTCAATTATATCCGATAACAGACTTTGTATAAGTTATTAATATCCAGTTGGCGGAGCGTTTAAATGAAACAACGTTACGCTTTTGGTTGAGAATTATATCTGAATTTCTTTATTGAATTAATATTTGGTTGTGGACTTACTTACAAATTATTTTGCTTTTTGTGTAAATTTTGAATATAAACTAATTTGTATTTATTATTTAACTGCAACAACAATGTCAGCTGCACATACAAATTATTTTGCTTATTGTACAAATTTTGAATATAAACTAATTTTTATTTATTTTTTAACTACAACAACAATATTTACACGCACTTGCCTTGACATCGTTGCAATGTTTATTACATATTTATGCTGACGCATGGTCAACACTGGTTAACTTATACTATGGTCTTTGTAATTGTAACATCTTCGTTGTCATATATGTAGGCACAGAAAGAGATCCGCCAAGCAGTGCAACTACCCCGATCGTTGTGTGCGTCAACTCCCTCCTCTTCCTCTTAGTCCAATTCCTTTGACGATTTCCAAATACCGCAACTGCAGCTAGACTTGCCATCTCGTACCAGTAAAGCTTGCATCCAAAAAATCCCTGCCCTTATGTTTATGTACCTAAGGTGCTCTTCTAATTTTGTAAGGCCTAGTGTAACGGTGGCCAGGTCTCACCACAAGCCCATTTCTCTGTTTAACACAACTAAATCTGTTCCTAACCCCGCTCTTTGCGCGTGTTCACAAATCCTATCAAGTTCCCTTGTTGTTCCCAGCCTCAATCACATTTAACTAAGAAAAAAAGAGACTATCCTCAAGATTCTGGACACCATTATTGCGCAGTTGATCTATCAGGCCAGATTCAACTCCCTTAGTGTCAAACTGCGTGCTGTACATTGCCAGTCCAAAGTCTTCTGATCTACGATCAGACAAAGCTGTGAATCCAATAGATCCATCTTTGATGTACGCTATTACAATACCATAGTGTACGAAGACACAGACAAAACAATCGTTTTCGACGAGTTATTTGCAAGACACTATCACCTCACGCTTAGCTTCGACGAGAGTCTAAGGGCTCTTCAATATTTTCAAAGAAAGTATTATCACCTCCTCCACACAGTTTCCTGCCGTCTGCTTCAATGTCGACGACAGCTTTGACTTGTTTTAAACTCTTCGGCATGCTCCAACTTAAAACACCCAGAAAGTCAGCTGGTATTGTGTATCAGTTCATGCCATGCAACATTTCTTACTTCTCAACATCTTTCCATCATTCTACAAGCAAGTCCTTCTCCTCAGAAAATAAAATTCCCTCACCTTGGCTGTTTGGACTTATAAACAAAACTTCCTTTGTGATTGAAAAAACTTTTGACACCGTCTAATTTAAGATTTTTTCACAAGTTCTGCGAGTTCGGTTTCTCCCTAATACCATAAGTTTCTCACCAATATGGTCTTTGAAGTTTGAATCGGTTCCACCCTATCCCGTAACTTCCCCATTTCCGACGGTGTTCTCCACAAGGCTCAGAATTAGCCCCTCTCCTCTTCAAACTGTTTACAGAAGACATTCCTCTCTCCTAGGTTTCCGCCAAGCAAATTTGATTGACCAACGACTGTCTCGTCTTCATGTGGTCGTCGGATTTTTTGCGGATTTTTTGCTAAATATATTTTATCCATTTTGGTTTTAAAATAAATATAGCAGAACTGTTAATTCACAATCAATGTAACCGTAGCAAGTTACGTGTTCATATGAAAAAACATACGTACCAATATGCAAGACAAATTTTCCTGTAATGTAATCGCAGCGTTAACTAGTTAAAAAATGGTTTAAAAAGTGGTTTTCAGTTTGAATTTTGTCCTGAGACCTTCACTTATTGAAAATGTTATGTATTATTTTGATATAAAATAAAAGACTGTCGTTACTATAGACAATTATTTTTATTTTTTTTTATTTATAATATAAAGTTACAATTTGCTTAATTTTTTAAATCTTCACTTATATATACTTTGCCAACAACCTTTTTAAAATCTTTTTACTTTTTCTGCTCAATCAAATTCTTTTTGTCTCTTCTTGCATTTTCATTCTTGTCAACCTCATGTGGAACATAGGTTGACATTGGATTACAATTACAGAGTTGTATTTCTCAACTCCTTGTTAAAATTTAATTACGATCCAAATTTCCTTCATTCAGAATATAAATTCTGGCATATTATGTTTATTATACCAAGACAAAAACACTTCTTTGGTTTCACTTACGTATCATAAATACGTTTGGGTGGACACCACAAGACTTTGAAGGAACTTTCGTATAATACGCCCATCATTCCGGACGAAATAATATAATAACTTGATTGACATCGTGAAATTATGTACTAGTATGAATGCGATTGATGTGTTAAGAAGATTTAATGATCATCTTACTAATATTAACTTTTATTTCAAAACTAGAAGCATTTAGATTTCCAAATTACAGACACCGAATGCAGTTCCTGACATTAACACATTAAACCAAAAGACATAATTACTTCGCTATAAAGTATTACCAAAGAAAATAAAAAAAAAAACTGAGAGTTACTCTAAAATTGTGTATAAAATTTTGTAGAAAATTCAATTAATATTCAAAATTTTTGAGTAATCAGGTGAAAATATCACGTAGTACAAAAACAAAAAGGCAAATGCTACACAATGGTGCGTTATGATTTTCCCCACCCGGTCTTGCTATTTTGCCCACCTGGTCCCTACTCACCACTTTGTTTGGTTTGGATTTCATTGTTTGTTTTGGTTTTTTGATATTAAAAATTCTTAAAAGATTGTTTTGTGATATTACACAAAGAGGCACTATGATTCAAGATTTCCTCTCAGTTTCTTTTCTTTATCTTCTTTGGTGTTACTATCAATATTCTTGGAGAGAAGTACTTAATTTCTAACCACACCGATGATGGTAATAATATAACAATTATATTGATACAACGGTAATCATTATTATTGAAATTATAAAATGAAATGAAATTATTTTTCACTAATTTGAGTATTACAATTATCGCTACGTAATTAGGAGGAGGTAATTAACTTACTAGGAGGTAAGTTAATTGCGATATATAATCACAGTTTTATTAAGGTGAAATTCAATGTACTACATTTATAATGAAATAAATTCTGTTTTCGGACAACAAACATCATTCATTTATACTTTGATTTCTTTGAAAGAAATCCATAATTGTTTCCTATCTGAAATTGATTAAAAAACTAAATAAATCGATTATTAGCTTGTTTCTATAGACATACATAATGAACAGTTTTTCAATCTGTGCTGCGTTATGCGATGTGTTTAACAGCATTAACGTAGTCCGTTTTTACTTGTTCCTCTAAGAGTATGTGCAATATCCATACGTTGCTTCATTTTATTATATGTATTATTTTTGAAATGAAGCATTGCTAAGTTTGGGTTTTGTGTTGAAGTGAAGTGCGTTGACAAATTTTTTATGCAAATTGAATTTAAAATGTTATTGTTTAATGAAAAAGAACAGAAAGTTATTAAGAAGTTTAACTAAAATATACTAAAAGTCAGGTACATACTATAGGTTTTTCCTAATAATATGTATAGAGAACAATAATTCTGACTGTTTTAAAACTATTGAAGCCAATTCTTTTTACTTTAGCTATTAATTCGTTAAGGATTACTTGTATTCTGAGGTAAAATGCATATTTTACTTAAAATTTCATTTTGACCAATTGTGCCTTTTAAAATGTTTGAAATTCTGCTTCGTACTAAAATTACCAAAATAAAATATTACTCAACGGCAACGAGTGTTATAATATAGATTCCAATTTTGTCTTATTTGGATCTATGAGAAATTTAAGTAAAGAGAAACTTATATTTTAGAAAGAACATTGTTGTATTTACCTACATTCTTTTTTGAATGACATTAGTATTAAAGCACTTAACAAAATTATACTTTTATTTTAATTATGTGCAATGATCATAAGCGTTAACAGGTGACTAAATGTTAGCAACCAAATATTTTGCTACGATAAATTTATTAACCTTAAATGCAAATCATAATATATATAGCGATTAAATGTGGTCTACACATAATATAATATACAGTTTAATACATCCCTTAATTAAAGCAATGTTTTTGTTGAAAAAGATAATTGGAGTAATTATATAACATTATATGTAAACACTTGCATACATATGGTATGTGCGTATATAAAGTTTTTATAGATACTTGTAAATAAAAGGACATTCTTGTACGCAGCAGTGAAATTATTGATCGCTTAAAATGATTTTTTTATGTATATATACATATTTTCGGATTTTTATTCCTTGTGTGATTATAAAGAAAAGTAATTAAACAAAATTACATATTAAGCATAATATGGATATATAAAATACAAGCATAAATTAAAAAATATTTGTTCCATACAATAATTTCATATTTGCAATGAATGTTTACGTTCTTAATAATTTTTTTTAATACAAAGCATATTTGCATAACTTTTACCATGATATTTATAACAGGTTTACATAAATTATTATATGTACAAGATTTAATGAAAACAGTTGAAGACATAAATAAAATCTCGGATGTTTATTTGATTTATACTTTAAAATATTATCATAATAAATCAAGTTTTAGTAAATTTATCATAATAATAAAAAAAATGCCGATTAAGTTCAAACTGTTTCAAGTAAAATGAAAGATTTCGCTCTTCAGTAAAAAAGGGCTTATTGGAATTTTTAATAAACCGTCAATCCTTTTTTTTATACAAAATCTCTTCAGATTCTATTAATTAAATTTTTTGACGACCCGAAGGCCCTGGCAGCTAGCGCTGGTTTTTTCTATCTTAGTTATAAGATTTTATATTTTGTAATTAATTATAATAACAATTAAAAAAAAAATATTTTTTTTTTGAATCATTCATAGTGCTAAACAAGAAGCATCGTTTTCTATTCTGTAGATCCGAAATATATGTCGTTTAAACTTCTTTCCTTCAAGGCGAATAACCCATTTTAATAGAATTAGAGAATAAAATATTAGTTTAAAATATTAGACTGCACTACTAAATACAATTTATATTCAATTATAAATTATGTATCTTATCTTAAGAGTTAGTTAATATTTATTTATGTATGTTATAAAATAAGCTAAAGTCAAAATGCTACTAACAGATGAAAACTTAGCAAAACAAGCGCCAGAGAACAATTTCGCAAAAAAGGCATCCTTAAAAGCAAATTTGTCGGGTTATAGCTATAGGAGGTATTAGAGGCGAAAACAGAATTATTTCGTAATAACTAAAAACAATTAAACGTGCTGACATGAACACGCAAAAATCCTGGAAAAAACGGCTATTGAAGAGCAAAATTTGTTATAAAGAAAACTTGTTGTCAGTATTAATGAATAAACTAATAAATTAACCGCTAGATTCAAGTGGTTTGTTTTATGCCTTTATATAAGCAGTGCTAAAAACCTCAAATATGAAGTTTCTAACTCCTCAGACTAACTAACTTATTTATATTTCAAAGATGAGAGATCATTGAATAGAAAAGAAAAACAGAGTAAAAAAGTGATATAAGTATGTTTCATTAGAGTCATTTCATATTACATTCTGTTTTTAAATAAAATAGCAAATCTTATTTAGAATTATTTGTATTTGAAATTTCTTTTAGTGCCATAAAAGACATCAATCAACATGATAAACTATTTATTGGATAAAATGAATATTCTTTTGCTTCTGTGGTTAGTACTTAATATTTGCAATGCAACGGGCTCCTCTGCAAATTTTAGGTATTTGCAACCAACGTTAACTGAAAATGATGATGACTATTTGTTACCAAAAGGTGAGAAAAACTAATAGTATTAATAAGTTTTATATTTTCATTAATATTATTATTTGTTTGAATACATTTGTAGAAAATGTATTAGAAAAATCATATCATGGGTTAATTCGTGAAAATGAAACTTTAGTAGAAATAACTCCACTTATTAAAGTAGATGAGGAGAAAATTTGTAATTTTCGGATAGTAAAGAAGCCATATCATGAAATTCCCTTTCAGGTAACTTAAATCTTATTAACTATTATAAAAACATTAATAAACCTTTTTTTAGATTGCCATGGTAAACAATTTGGGCATAATTAAAGCACGGCGCACACTAAATTGCGAAAGACGGAAAAGTTATCATTTTGAAATAATTGCTTTATTTTGCGATGGCACACATTCAGCCTCTTCGAATGTTCATATTACTGTTGTTGACATAAATGAATACTCTCCCACATTTATTCAGCCATCTTATGTAATTGAGGTAGAGGAGGGTAAACTTTATAAAGAAATTATTCGGGTTGAAGCTATAGATAAAGATTGTACCCCAATTTTTGGTGATGTATGCAAATATGAGATTTTAAACAATGATCAACCATTTATAATTGATAACGAAGGTTCAATAAGAAATATTGAGCCGTTGTCCCATAAAGTATCACATAACCACATATTATCTGTAGTTGCATATGATTGCGCAATGAAAGAGTCATCTCCAATTATGGTGAGCATAAAAGTTAAACGTGTTTGTGAAGCAAAGTTTTTAGGCATTCCAGAGAGAATAGACTACACTGTAAGTGATCTTATATATAAACCATTTGTTTCAAACGATAGTAATATATGAGTTTGTTTTTATTGTTACAGACATCGACAACAGAAATTCTGCCATTATTTCCAAACGCGCATTTGGATCTTTGCGATCTTAACTGCAATGATATCGATATTGATATACATATGTCAATTGCTTTGAAAGTAAGTATAACAAATTAACATTTTGTTTAAAAAATATTTTATATTAATTCATTTAAAAAGCCAGTGCTATGCACTATACAAAGTGCAATGAATATATTAAAAACTAAACATGTCCCACTATTTTAAAAATGTATGCTTTCTATTTTGTCGAGAAAGATAATTTTTGTTCCATTATTTTGATTTATTAATATTTTATTTTTTATGATATATTTTTTTGATATTTCCGTCAGCAAGCTATATTATATGCATTCTTAAAATAATATCGATCAAATAAAAATTATTAAGCAGAATGGTTTTTCCACAACAGTAAGAGACCTTCATCATAATTTCTTAATTATTAAGTAATTAATTGAAATGTGAATATTTCAACAATTTATTAAGTATTAAATATGACAATTTAGAGTAACTTTTGTTAGTTACTATTTTTGTGTATAAATGAAAAATATCAAAAAGATTTAATTTTTAATTTTAGTTTTCTTTTGTGCGCAAAATTTTGCGCTATTCTCCCCAATATCTATAAAATGTTATAAAATACTTACAATTTAATTTCGTTATTACGATTTCATTTAAAAATACTTATCTGTATAGGGATTATTTATCGACAATTGCATATGTCAGTAGATTTTTCATTGATATATTGTAAAAATTTAATGTTTTGAGTTATTAGGTCTGAAATATAGTCTTTATTTTTATCAGCCAATGTATTTCTCCGAAAACAGTTTAAATGTGATTTTTAACAAGTGTTAATTGATGAGAACATATTTTGGTCATCAGTAAACTTGTGCAGAATGAACCGTGCACACATTGGTGCTCAAATGTTTAGTCAAAATGGGATAAATGAATATTTAAAGTAGTTTTAAGTTTAAAAAAAGAAGGATTTTTATCTCTGTTTGCGTAAATATAACATCAAGCAATATTAGGTATATTACAATGGATCGAGTGTTAGAACTAATAAAAAGTTCAGTCATACGCTCTAATCTGTGAAATACTTTACAGTTCGAAAATTTGTCAGTAAAACACCGTACTATGATATTCTGCTTCCAAATAAATTTTATATTATATCGCTTCTAAAAGAGCAAAAACATCCATAAAAGCAACTAATGAACTCTTCAAATTTTAAAGATTTTTTATAATGTAAAATTGATTGTAAGATGGTTTATGTGCTTTAGGTATAAAGAAGATTGTTATATCTCTCCATTTATTAGGAACATAGCTTAAGATGCAATAATGTTGGAATATAGTACAGAAACGATGGTTTATTTGCTCCTAAGAGTGCTGACGATCCGGTTTCTGAGACTTAAGGAAATTAAAACTAAAGATGGTCCATTTGAGTATTTGGTGATATGACTTCATAGTTATACCAATTACCAGCAATTCAAGGACTAATTGATATTCAGATAGGACACACAGTTTGAAGATTTCAGCATATATTCAGAGTAGAATTGTAGAGTAGTTCTATATTCAGTCTTAGCACAAATGACTTAAATCTCTATTTTTACACAATTTGTAAAGTGAGATATTGACTTTTCCATCCAGTTTAATTGAGCTTCTGGGAAAACTAGCTTGAGTTTAACGCTTGATAAGACTTCATCCAATGTCGAAACATCAAAATATTGAAATGTCACATACGGTACATTATGTCTTGACATTATTGACTGGACATAACTAATACTGCTGTGAAAGAACTTGCATCACTCTTGGTGGAATTGTAAATGGTCATCTGATTGAATGGTCGAAGCAAGTATATAATAGGCAAACTTGTTGCATGCTTGGTGTCCGCTGTACAATGTCGATAAGCAATGCTGCATACCGTCTGTATGAAAATTAACTGTGGAAGTAGTAAGTGTTTGCTCCAGTTACATCACCTGCTTGCAACCAGCATAATAAGTTGCTTTAAGTTCATATCAGTGATTATTAGGAAGCTATAGAATGATTTTAGATAAAACTACGAATATGTGGATTCAGTACGATATAGATTGTGGTTGTTTTTCGCTCCCCTCTTTTATAAATTTTACAAAGATATATGTAAGCGGAAGCGTTATTGCTAGTAAGCGTTAATTTTGCGTAAGCGTTAGTTTTATATGAAATATTGCATTAAAATCAAAGCATTGCGCATGAAATAATTATACGTATTGAATAAACCTTTTCTCATTTCATCGAAAATTTTATTTAATTTCTTTTTTTTTATTATTATTTTACCATATATAATATTGTCCAATAAAACTCAAAGTAATATTATAATTATAATTATTTATGGGGCAAATTGGTCAAATTTAAATAGAAATAAAAAAGACACTTATTTATTATTTATATTTAAAAATTAGCCCGATAACAAATTATTATAATAATAATTTTTGGTCACAAATAAAAGTGTGTAATATTATAATAATAAATATTCAAATACAATAATCATATTTTTGACTACCTTATTTAATCTTGTAAAACTTAAGAAACCCCTATTCAGTTATATTTAAATATCTCTGAATCAATTACGCATGAAATGAATGCAAATTTATTAAGGATTTGTAATATAGATTATTTTTTAATTATAAATTCTAGACTAAGCACATTTCTTTCGGGTGTGATCGTGACTTAACGAATTGCTCCAATGATGTCTCACTTGTTGACCTTCTTCCGAAAGGTGTAGAATGGACTAAAGAACTTAGTTACGATGAAGGCCTTGAACCTTTGTTTCAGTTTGACGGTGCATCAGGTGTTATTATTCCAATTACTTCTGTTGCTCAACATGATTTTTCGGCGCAACCTTTTAGTATTGTTACAATATTTCGGCATTATAGTTTGTCAACACAAAATAAACACTCTAAAGAGCATATCATATGCAGTGCTGATGACCATAAAATGAACAGACATCATATGGCATTATTTATTCGTAATTGTCGGTTAATTTTACTATTACGCAGGAACTTTAACGATGGTAATTTAAATATATTTAGTCCTGCTGAATGGCGTTGGAAAATACCACAAGTTTGTGATAATGAATGGCATCATTATATCCTAAATGTTGATCCATCAAAAGCAAAAATCGAATTATTTATTGATGGTACACATTTTGAAACCGCAATCGAAGATCGCCATACTAACCCTGAGGTTATTGATGATTGGCCATTACACGCAGCTCATGGGGTTAACACAACATTGGCAGTGGGTGCTTGTTATCAAAGTTCAGAGAACAGACTAAAACATGGATTCATTGGTGATATTTCAGAAATAAAACTGTCATTAAATTCTGTTCTTTCAACCGATGATATAAAATGTGGAACTAATTGTGCTGAGCATTTAGTTCCACCTCCAGAAAGTTTACTTGAAGCTGATTCACAAGTGCAAACCAATGCACAACTTAATGAAATATATATTGAAGGTCACAATAAGATGAATGTGGAAAAACTAATTCAACGTATACATTATATTAATACGAAGGAATATCCAACAATTGGAAGGAGAAATATTGAATTGCACACAACGGTGACCTGTTTCAATCAAACTTCAATACGCCTTCCAACTGTTGAAACTTATATTATGGTGAATGAACCAAGTCCAATATCACCAATAAACAGCATAAATGAAATTAATAATATAACAACAATTGGGGTTAATACATCACCTAAAAAAGAAACTACGAAAAAACATGATGTAATACTTGATGCGAAGAATTCTATGCTTGGAGTAGTAAATACGGAAAAATCAAGATTAATTATAAGCGGTACAAACTAAAATAAATGCATTGCATATATTCTATTATCTCATATTATTTTTCCAAATACAGGTAACAACAATAATCTGGTTTCGTATCCTGAAATAAAGAGTGGGGTACATATTTTAGGACACATAAATATCACTGTTGCGAAGTTATCTCAAATTGAATTAGAGTTACAAAAACTTGATTCTTGTAGTGTTGTTGTGTTTCCGTCGCTTAATCCGGATCACGAAGAAATTCAAGTTGATGGGGATGAATCATTGTCATCAACTCTTGACATTAAAACAAATATTAATAAAGACGGTGTGGAAATGATTGGCAAAGATACAATTACCAATTATATGGATGTGTTAAAAGCACTTGTTTATAGCAACAAAAAGCCCGCTTACTATCTTAATAGGGTTTTTAAGCTAACGTGTATTCAAATTACATCTGAATATAAAAGCGCTGAATACACCCTCACCCTCACTGTTCTGCATCCGAAACAATCTGTGGTAAAGAGCACTTACTCGCCGGTTATTGTGGACAGGACTCTGTATGAACCAAATCTGATTAAACCAAATCCAGTTACTACATCATCCGGTATGTCAATTTATCAATAGGTATAAATAAAACAAACATTTTTATTTTATAATTTTCCGTATATTTATGTTTCCAGATAATATAGCTTTTGCTCATGCAATGGTGCATACACATGATGTACAGGAACCAAGATCAAAAATTCATTCTATTGTTTATAAAGGTAAACTAGTGCATTATTATTACAAATAATAAAACAAAGATTTTTATGTTGATAATTTTTCTAATCAGAAGGTTCACATCCTACCGTGTTAATTATATTAATTTGCGTATTTCTTGTTGTTTTACTTTGTGGAATATCAATTGCACGACTGAAGAATAACAGCAACCATAAATATGCCGGAAGAGATCAACCGTGTCCGAAGGTGACAAGATTAATTACAATTACTAATAAAACTATAACTTTTAACTTCCAGATAGCTGATGAAAGTTTAGTTTGGGATGATTCAGCATTGACCATTACCATAAATCCCATGCAGACTGATGCATTATCTGAGGACAGCTCAGATTCAGAAAATTCAGAAACAGACGACGAAGAAGGTTGGTGAATTTTTTATCGTTTTTTACTTAATCTGTTAAAAATATTTAACCTCATGTGTAATCAGGCCATCTAATGCTTATATCATCGTACTCCCCTCATTTTATTTTATTTTATTTTAGAATATTTTACATATTCACATAGTCATTTTTTCTCTTTCGATATAATATTGTAGTAGTATCACAGCAAATATTAAGTTTCAAATTGTAATCTTTATTTGGGTTACAGTTGCTGTAGATATAATAAGTATTTCTGTACAATATCATGTACTTAATCCAGGTTACAGAGTTTAACTATCTTTTTAAAATGGTACTGTAAATCGATTTGACTTAATTTTTGTTTACTGTAAGGCAATTGTGTTGCAGTCAAAGCATCTATTAGGAATCGTTGGTTAAAGCAATGTGAAATGTGAAATTGTTTTTTAAATGGATAATTTTTTGAACGAGGATAATGGGTGGATTGGGTGGGTGGGATTTAAATTGAAATTTAGCCCAGATTCAGATTGAGAAATCTGGTCGTTCCAATGGGGTTGGTCCAAAATTTGTGGGCGTTGTGGGAGAGGAGAACAGATGGGCAATGTCATGGTGGGTAGAACTGCAGTTTGGGGACACATTAGGAATAGACGTGTTTTTCCGTGACAAGTAACTGTAAACAGTCACTCATCTATATCTTGTTTTTAATTGAACTATGATAATTCTTGCTGCACGGGGGAGAGGTCGTTATTCCTGAGAGATGTTAGGCGGAAGTCTGTTGAGAATCTTGTTGTATGTCAACGTTGGTCTCGAAGAGGATACTGTATTTGTGTCGTGGGCTATAAGTCCACGTTTATATTTGACCTCACTGATGTTGGCTCCATTGCAAAAGGTGTTGATATATCTATGGTCGGGATCGACGAATGCATGTAGGAGGGGGCGAGGGGGGTGAGGTATGGCGCAATTAGAATGTCGATGTATGTGGCATGCAAGGAAATATTGCTTGGGCAGCAGTTGATTATGAATTTTTACAAAAAGTATATTCGATTCCGCATGGAGATGGTCAACATGCGTCATGCGACAGCAGCTAGTTGCAATTCGTAATAACGTATTTTGGCATGATTGGAAGTATATCCATTGCAGCCCGCAGAGTGTGGGGTCCATCCTGGAGCAGTATAGGCGGGAACGAACGACCTATTGATTTGTATGTGCTTAGTAGGGTTTATTTATCTTAGCTTCATGTAAAACCTAGGAGGTTATTATTATTACAAGATTTCAACCGGTCACACATAGCAGAGGAATGTGCAGAAAAGGTCTATACACTGTCAAGTACGACATCTAGGATTATTGTTTGCTAGTGGTGGGGATCTTGCATTCACCGATATTTATGAAGAGTCAAAGATACCTTTTCAGTCCAAAAGTAAAGAGGGTGGTTTAGAATTTATATGAAGATTTCTATCATCTAAAAACGATGCCACAAAGGGAAGCTATGCATTTAGCTTGTTCCAAAATATACAGTAGTCTTAGCCCATAGTTAGATTTGTGCAATCGTCTGCATACGTTATAACTCCCTAACTCCTTCAGGCAGGTCTTGGAGTTTAGACATATATAGAGGATTGGTGAGAGAATTCTGCTTTGGGAGACAACTTGCTTCAATTTCCTGGGTTATGACATTTTATCTTTATATCTGCTTACGAGATAGCTACAAAACCATCTTTTGTTGTGTCAGTGATAGATGTTTCAGCCAAGTCATTTAACAAGGTGTGATGAGAGACTTTGTCAAGGCCAACTAGCACCGTGCGTTCACACGGCCCACTTTGGTTTAGGCCATTAGAGATTTGAAATGTGAACTCGCAAAAAACGAGGGTGTGCTATGGCGTTTCAGAAATCCGTGTTGAAGAGGGACTAGGTCAATGTGTGGGGATATTTGTTTAAGAACAAGGGACTCCAGAACTTTGGTTATCGGAGATGGAATGGATATCGGCCCATATGATCACCTAAGCCAGCCGGTTTGCCCGGTTTCAACAGAAGGATTATTCTACCAGTCTTCCATATGTTTGGTATGATGTGCGAACTGATGGAGGAGTTCAAGATATGTATCAGAGCTGAGACACCAATGGTCCCGAGGTTTTTGAGCATGAGCTCTCAGGTGCCATCAGACCCAAAATTCTTCGAGGTCTTGGCTTGTCTGATCACATTAAGCACATTATCAGGGGAGAACGGGGTTGTGTCGTTGGAAAGCGCGTTTCAGTTTGCGAATATCAGAGGAAGCAAAAGCAATGGGATCGGATAATGTGATTGCATTAAATGTTATCGCCTTGATAGAATAGATAATGATTTAATGGTGCTCCACATTTTTCCATTTTGAAAATTGCAATTATTTAATTGTTTCTTCTATTTACTAAGGCGGTGTCCATCCACCATTGATATTTTTGTTCAATGTTTTTATGTGTGGATTGGCTGGGTCAAGTCCACGAAGGTTACCGCGTTCTTCGACAAGGGTACAGCGTCACTAGGTAAACTTGGTCTAATAACCTTTATCCTACCTGCAGAAATAGGTAAGATAATGCTGCGAAATTGTTTCTCTGCCTTGTTTAAATCAGAGAACAGAAAAATATTGCCGAAGTGTTCGGAGACATCCTTAAAAAGGGTCCAGTTTGCTTTTTTAAAATTCCTGTAGGTTTTCTTGTCAGCCTTGGTTAGGGCCTCTATGGATGGAATTGATATCGTAATATCGTAATGGAAAATAAAATAAAATTTCTTTAATAACACAATTTTAAAATTGTAAAAAAGCATGTAATAACGTATTGTCATTTTTTTTATAGTTGTCAAAGGAGGCTTTTCAAATGTAAATCAGTTAGAGTGGGACAACACAAGTATGTTTACTTCGAATGTTAATTAATTATATCAAATAAGTTTAAAAAGTAAATATTATATGAAAAGATATACATATTAATAAAACTTAAAATTTACTTTAAAAATTATAAGATTAAATTACATTGAGTATCAAAGTATCAATATGACATGGAATGGTTTAAATACTAATATATTAATGACATTTATAATAATAATAAATTTCTCTTTTAAAGTAGAAAAATTAGAAATCCCATGGCGAATTCTGAGCTAATATTATTTTGAAAAATAAAATTTAACAAGGGTTTAAGAACTAAAATATTACAAAATAATTTGACTAGCTTTTCAAATAAAATTTTTAAAATTATAGTTATTTGATGGAAATTATTTATTTGAAGATGTTTTAAACGAATTAAACTTCAAATAAATATAATTTTGAAAATACTTTTCATAAGTAATTACATATAGGTAATCGAAATGCTAATTGTTTCAAAATTTTTTTTTTTATTAATGTTATTTTATGATAGTATCCACTTTTTCATACTGAATTTGTATTCAATTTCCTATTTAAAAAGCACAGGAAGATCGCATATTTTAGAGCTTCGAATTTGATTGGCTTTTTGTTTTTTCAGTCAGTAATATTAAAATTAACTGATTGTGCTACAAAATAATATGAAAATAACTTGCATTGGACACAACAGATGAGATCATAAGTTTGAGCATGAGCTTAATGAGCTTCACGCTTTGAGCAAAATTTTATATAATCCATAGTTGCTTGTGTTCCAATGTTGTGTCCGCACTATTATCTACTTTCAAGGTTTTCTATAAACTTACATTAGCTGGTTTAATAATGTATAAATCTGTCATATATAGAACAAGAATCTTCCTCGTCACTGCTCGAATATGAAATGGTTTCCTTCTCTGTTTCATCCTTGTCGCAACTATTGCATTATTTACTCAAAGCCATAAAATAGAAATATCAAAACCGTTAATAAGTAATGAAAAAGATAGAAACGGAAAAGGAAATTAATATTAACTAAAAACCAGCATGAATTAAGTTTTTTATATATACAGCATTGAGCACTGAGTAGATTATAAATGAGTCAGATTGGCTTAGACAGTAAATCTACTGGTAAAATATTTAATTTTAATGCTTTTTAAAACTTTATGATATATGATATAACTCGAATAGAAAAGCTAAAGCAAAAATATGTCAAATCAATTTTATTTTGATTTGATTTGAATTAACGTCTTCACTTACATTTTCCGAACATATTTGCACGAAGATTATAAATATTTCGCATATACTAAAAGCGAAATTGATCAAATTTATTTTATTGGCGACTTTTTATTTATGAATCGTTTTGTTTAAAATTTTTTATTTATGCCATCAAATTAATCGTCCTTAAAGCGAAGTGCTTTGCAATGATTAAATAATCACTTAGAAATACTTAAATATTTTATTGTTTTATGTTATTTACTGTAAGAGAAGCTTTTATACATGTATCAATAATAATTGCATGCTTTACAAAATAATTATCTTTTATCATAATATATTTTTAATATATAAATTGTGGCATATGTTAATAATAAATAAAATGCAATCTTTTTGGTGGTTTAATTATAAAATATAAGTATTGTACTTCATTTTTATTTTTATAAATTTCCTAAAAATATGTAAAGAAGAACCGTCCTTAAGTCGATGATGAATAAATAATAATATATAAACTTTAGTCTTGTATTAAATTATAATAATCTTTAATTGAATTTAATTAATATGTGCACATATGGATCAAAATGTACGAGTATTATAAGCAATATGCATTATTAATTTAATATAACCATCAAATAAAAATGAATAGAGTTTGTATTGCTGTTTTTGAATAATAATGTATATTTGAAAGTAATCTAATTTTCATTATTCGTTTGTTTTAATTTAATCTATTATAGGAAACACATGTCCACATTGAAATTTAACTCCTTAACTCCTTAAACTTAAATATTTTTATTTTATAGATTAAAACATTTTTACAAGGATTATATCATAAAATGATTTGACAGACAAAATTTGTTCGAATACAATATCACTTTATGTTTTGTATGCTTTTTCAAAAACTTTTTAGTGCAAATCATGTAGTTTGGATTTTGTAAAACTTGTAATATTAAAATGGTAATAATAAGCAGACACTGCAAAAGGTAAAAAATTAACCGAAAAAAAAATGTTTGTACAATTTTGTTTGTCATTTGGTTTTTTTTTACAACCTTCTTAATCTTACAATTGATTTTAAGCCTTTTCACACGGTGGAAAAAAACCTTGATAGTAATTTTGCTAATCCAATCGTAATCTCATCTTAATTTTGTTTAATAACTGTTGATTTTGTTGTTGTGCTCGTAACAGTAGGACGCAAACATGTTTTCCATAGGGTTTTAATACCGAATAAATATTATTTTCAGGATTTAAAAATAAGAGTCGATTGCCGCACCCCTGATGAAGTCAACAATGAGACTGAAAGTTGTCAACAAATTTTTTTTAAATTAATTTTACACCTTGTCAAAATTTATAAGAATTTTTATTAGAATATTTAAAAAAAAAATATTTAACCAAAAATTAGAGGTCAGTTGCATAAACGACAACCTTAAAAATCTCAGTCACTTAAATAATTTATTGTTGTTGTACACCTTGTAAATTCTATATGTGTATAGTAATTGTATACTAAGTCAACTTCACTTTTATTGGTGAATAGACCGTTAATTTGGATTATAAACATTCTGCACGATTAGTGTATTTAACATATCACTAATGACATGGATTATTCTGAATCCTCGTTAGAATAAATATATTGAAAAAAAAAGAAATAACTAGAGTAAACAGTGTAGTTAAGTTTATGTAGTCGATAAGTTCGGGTACCTTCGAATTTTTCGTTATTTGCTTATCAAATTATATTTAGAAAATATAAGTTTATATAATATAAAATCTCGATAATCCAATCACTCAATAATCTAAGTATCGTGTAACTGGATGTCCATATACAGTCTGCAGTGCAATTTCTACATTGCAAATAAATATATTGTTGATTTTATTCCCATATGTTATTTTCGTGTGTCCTTTTTATTTTGTAATACGAACAATTTTATCACATTTGATTCTATTTTTGCCTTTAATATAGGATTTTTGTATAGTACAATTTCTACAAGCGGGACGGTTTTTGTAAAAATTCATCATCATCTCCGATTTGGCTGAAATTTTTTTAACGAGTTTTATTTTAAATGAAAATTGTATCTTGGGAAAAAATTCTAAAATTGAAATTAGGTTCCTAAATATTCTGAAACTGTTAATAAATATAAGACTTGTGCATAATATATACATTAGAGTAGTCCTGAAACCTTTTTTGTGATCTACCACATTTGTTCACAGCAAGTCTGTCCTGTGAACTTTGACGATATCTCTAAAAAATATTTTCAAATAATTTTATTTAATGAAACTATCATTTAATAAATTAAATTAAATGAAATACGCACGCACTTTGGTTCTTTACATCATATTCATTTTTTTTTTATTTTATTTTATATTTGGAGTTTATTAATTTAATTTTAAAATAAAACCGAAACACCACGCAAAATACCAAGGCAGCGCAACTTAAGTACCAAACGCCAGGTAAAACAATAAAGGTAAAAAAAGCAACACCGACAAAAACAAAACTAAAAACTTTGGTTTTGCGATACGAAAAGATTGGCTGATAAGTATTAAAGACGGTGCATTGTTAGAACTGAGTATTGAGTTCACCACTGGACACGATGGTGTTACGTTCAAGTAAGGCATATAAAATATTATCTACCACAACGGCGGTGTTAAGTTACATTGCGCCAATATAGTATTAAAAAAATAATAAATAAAAACATTTCTAAGTACAATGGCAGTCTTAAGTCAAAGTACTTGAAACATGTTTCATCTAATACAAGATTCTTTCCTTCTGATAAAATAATAACATACATGGAGAACCAAGGATAATACGCACAAGAACGACAACAATGAACCAGATTACTCAAGGGAGCCCTTAATCTAATGATTGAGTCGACACAAGTAATTTTTGTTTTATAAAGTTTATTTATTATAAATCATTAAATGTGTTAATTATATTTTACATTGTATAAATTTTTTACATAACAGTACTAAATAAATATTTTACTGAAACTAATTTGTTTTTATTTTGAGGATTTGGGGGATATTTATGTCCCTGAAAATATAAATTTATTGGAACGGCAAAGGATTTACTCTTTCAAAGAAATAATATAATGGGCGTTGTCGTAAGACTAGTTTCAATAGATTTAAACTAAAAAAAGCTAGTGGACAATGCCACTTTAACAGGGATTTTATACGAGAACATGGTAAGTGGTGGATACTTATATAATAATATTGGACGTCAATTCATCATAGCAACTTACTGGTATACATTAGAATAAGACTATAGTTGTTTTTTTTTGCAGAAAACGATTTAAAAAGTCAAGTACCAATGGAGATTAACAGTATTGAAAAGAATATTTTCCGTTTAGAAGAGTAATCAATATACTCATTGTTGGAGAAAGTTGGCACACCAAAAAGCTATTATAAAAAGTGTTAATAATAGACGAACAAACTAGGAATAGGTTTCATTAGAAGAAAGAGAAGTTCGACAAATAAGGTACCAGCCAAGTCATACAGTCTGCTCGAAATTGTAATTGATCTTAAACTTTATGATAACATATAGTTGGATCACATGCTAATATATCTACAGAGAAATGTGTGTTTCCGCTTAGGTACCTCACAGTCCAAAGTCGTTATTAAAAAAATCAATTTATCCTTTGCAGGTTGACGCTGTTATTGTTCAGAATAATCAATTTCTTTAGTTTAAATTTTTATATTCCTTCCTCATTCAATATTAGGTAGAATTAAATACCTAATATGTTATGTATTTAAATTAAATTATGTCATGTATTTTTAAGAACGATCCTTCCAGTTTAGCTAAATTATGTTGTTGATTTTCTCTGAATTATGTTAAGTTTCCACTACAGTCCACCCAACAAATAAATACGCACTTTTTAGTTTTTACACATTGACTTTTTATTTATTTAAAAGAAAAACTGAACTGTTTGTATTGCTGCTACCGCCGCCGCTACTGTTGCTGCTGTGGTTGTTGCTGTGCAGATGTTACTATGGCTGGTGTTGCTGCCGCTGTTACTGTTGCTGTTGCTGCTATTGGTTCAGGTTGTTGTGGTTAACATTATCTCTTATCAACACTGTTGTTACTGTCGATTCTTCATAATCGTTAATATCTTCACAGTTATTAAAGTTAATATTTTATAATAATAATAACTTCTTCATATTAAGTAAGTATTTAACAATATATTTTTTAACAGTATATCTTAACACAGTATAACAGTATATAACAGTATGTCTTTTTATGTACTTTTATCAACAGTTATAAGATTTTGATTAATTGCAAAATACTTTTCAAGATTCAAATTGAGGTTTGCACATTGTAAACTTAACGCTACCTATTACATTTTTTATATATATAAAAAATTAACTAGTTTTATATCTTGAGCTGCCGTTACAGTTCGCACCACAACTGCTACTTCTAAAACCGTACGGTCGCTCTTATCTCTCGGAATTAACTGAACGAGACTCATTCAACACTCCAACGCAACTGCTCCAAAACAACTGCTCGGTGTTTCCGCCCGAGAAACCCGAAGTCACTCCCTTCACAACTATACCAATACAACTACTCAGATACAACTAACTGGTTCGAAACAACCCACCCATTTTTTCACCTTTGGGAAAGAGTGAAAACATTGATCATGTGCGTAATGCATTATCGAAAATTTCCATTATTTTCTGCTATTCGGCAGAAAATCACCTGAAATGGATGCTCAAGTAGAGCCCGCGTCAGATCTACTCAAAAAAAAAAACAACTCAAAACATCACGCGGAACAGAAACAGATAGCTGAGAGTGTCTACTAGTCCCAACAGATTTTACCTTCGCAGCGACGAAACAAAATCAGTCTCCGATGGTTTCTGTTTAAAGCCCGAAAGGAACTGCCCGGGAATACAAAGTGGATTACCAAATAACATCTCAGACGGACTAGCACTGAGGTCTACCTTCGGTGTCGTCCGCAATCTTAACAACACAAGTAGAAGGGACTGCGTCCAACTGCTTGAGGAATGACACCGGATGGCCGATTTCAATGCTTTATTGAAACCCTCCACCAGCCATTGGCTTGAGGATAATATTCCGTGGTACAGAAATGTTTCACTCCAAGTAATTTCATCAGTTCCCGAAACACAGCAGACTCAAACTGCCAACCCAAATCAGTGGTAACAGCCTGCGGCGAACCAAAACTTGCCACCCACCCATCCATGAAAGCTGTCTGTAAATAAAATACGTTCTAATAAACAATTAAGGCTAGTGGATGCGATTCATATAACATCAAAATAGTTTGGTATTACATTTTGGAGAATTATTGCTGAAATACAATGTATTAAATACTCTCAAAATATGAATTGTTTAGAGCGAAACAAAACTGTACCCGACAGTATGCAAACAATTTTACAATTTTTCAAGTCGATGGTACACTACATAATGTACAAATTCTATTTGATGCGAAGTTTCTTGTTTTGATTCCCAAAAATTACTTTCTTTTAAATTATACAATGAATCTTTGCGTAAAGAAAACTTGCACTTTCAAGCTAAGGCAATCTTATAGATCAGGGCAGTCCGAAACAAGGCCAACGAGCCATACGCGGCTATCGACATGTTTTTTAACATACCACAATTACGCAAATTACCTTTTGGTGTACTGGTAATACTACATTATTTTATATTTATGGTATACCAAATAAATGATTTTAAATTATTAAATTAATAAAACTAAATTTAACATTATAACCGCATTTTTATTTTTCTTCAAAACAACTATGGACGTATGTATTTGTTTCTGCGACTCTCCAATCTGTACAATTATTTGTGTTGGCCCGCGATCGCATCTGGTCTGGACAGCCCTGCCGAAGATCAAAAATACCAGAGAAGCAGTGGAAAAGGTTCTTTGAACATGCGTTCCCTGTTTTCTCTATAAACCTAAGCGTTGAGCCATCAGGGAACTATTATCTACATCGTAACGAATGTGGAGTAAACTTCCTTAAACAACTTTTTGAGCAATCTTTATCCGTTTTACGTCTAAGGCATTATGTTTTGAATTAGTAACTAAGTTGTCGATGAAAGCCATTTAATTTTGTCTTAAAAGATTTATTTTAGGGAATATATTTCATAATAGCTATATTGCAACAACTCAATGAACTGTGTTGGAGTTCAAAAGAAATTGAATTTACCAAAAAATTTTTTAAAAGCAAGCTAAAATAAAATAAAATAAGCTTCTGTCGAATGCAACACATTTTGATGTTACAGTTGCGCGCTAATGAATTGTTGAAAATTATCGCTGCAGATGACTTGAACTGCAGAGAGCTTGACTCAATTTAAAAATCTCGAAATTTTAATATCTAAACATATTTTCGGGTTTTTTATTTCTTTGGCAAGAAAGGGTCATTTTTCACTTAAAAAATCGGAAAAACGAGCAAAAAATCGATTCAACAATCCAGAGTGAAAAAGGATAAAGAGCATAATTCAGTTCCCCATTAAGAAATAATTGGGAATTCTGATATTAAATTAAATAGAAATTAATTAAATGTAACGGTAAAAATAATTAAACACTTATTTATTTACATGAACTTGGTGCTCATTTGCCTCATCATTGTCCCATTTTTAATTTCACCGGTCACCTACATATGTGTATTTTGAGCGCTTACATTGATTTTTTTCTTTATATGTGGATATCAAATTTTAGTTATTAATATCTAAGAAAGAATATATTTTTTGTTATTAACTGCAAAGAGTTATAATTTTAATACTCAGTGCACACTCATAATAATCCAATTGTAAATGTGTGTAATGTTTTTCTCGTACGCCAATTAAGCGCATTTTCCTTCGCCACAAAATTGATTCATAAGTGTTTTCGTTAACGAGTACCGGTGCTAATGGTTCAGCGTTACTGCGTACAATTTTCTAGATAGAGTAGTGCACATAGCAGACAACTCATAAGTCATAGCATATACTCGAGAGGTATGAATCAATCAGTGCACTCATCAAAAATGAATGAATCAATGAATCACGAATGAATAATTAGTTTTGGCTTTCGTAAAAATTTTGGTAGTCCCTACCGTAAACACATGAAAAAGATATGCCTGACATCATGTGTACAAAAGAAGGTGAGAAAACATCATACTAATAGAATCTACTGGTAATGTATCACGTCATGCGGTTAGCGGAAAAAAAAATCCTTTCTAGTTTTTTGTTATAACAATTTGGATGCGGTTTAGTTGTTAACACGAAATTTTGAAACTAAGTTCAGTGGTTCATATCAGTGAACGAAAAACTTGATACGAATTCTTTCCATATCAAGGAAAAATTCTTTAACATCACCCTAATTTGTCGATAACAGAAAAGATACCTTCTACGTCTGACTCGAAGAAATTTATGACCACAGTCCCCCCTGCGATGTTAAAATAGTGCTTGGAAGTTTTCAAACAATGGCTGGAAACGATTTAATTTTTTATCTAACGGTCGAAAAAATCATAAGTCAAGTCAACGTGGCTTTCTCTATATCAATTAACACGAAATCAGATTGATCACTTTGTGTTTGATGCATGACACGGTTCATTTATACTGGACGAACGGTTGTTACATGATCCAAATATCGACTTGAACCATCACCTTAGGCATCTAAATTAAGAATGCGGATCAACACCGCCAATAACACACGTTCTCGTGCATAGAAAAAGTTGATGTAAGTAAGCTGTAATCGATTTCGATTTCTAATATCTCCATGACGAAACCTATGATACGATAAGGAGTGTTACCAGGATCCTGCAGTCAGCAGCTGTGCAAGTCATGCACATCTGCTCTTTATCTCTTTTTATCGCTGTAAAAAGAGATAAAGACAGATGCGTCGGAGACGAAACCAAGGTATGAATAAATGAGAATGATATCCGCAAGTTTTACCAAAAAGTCAAAAATCTGATCTTACATTTTAAGTCCGAAGCACCAATCTGTAAGAGCGAAAATTGAGATTTAGTTACACCTCTTACGTGTTACATCGACGGTTCAAAGACTAAAGAAGAAGTTAGTGCACGGATCTTACGTCCTATACAGGCATCTCGCTCGCACTAGGTATATTGCCCACTGTCTTCCAAGCGAAAGTTCCTGCACTCAAATCAACATTAGCAATGGGTTGAAAGGCGCCCATATCTGTATTTATTCAGGTAGTCCAGCAGCAATCAAAGCATTATGATTCATTTCTATAGATACGGTAAGGCATCCTTTCTCAGCAGAACAGAGTTGAGGCTGCTGGTAGGATATTTTACAGGTCACCTATTGCGTGATAACTTTAAAAAAAATGGGTCTGTCAGAAGAGACAAATTGTCGACTCTGCTCAGAAGCAGGTCACTGAACCGAGAATTGCTTTCCCCTTCTGACATTAAAAGGTCCTCAACGGCTGACATTGTGGCTTTCATTCGAAAGACGGAATGTCTTCTGTTCGGTTAGGGTCTGTAACAGCATAAAAAATTAACTATGGTACTCTGTTTATTTCTATTCTATTTTATTCTATTCTATTTTACATCTGGATACAAAGATTGAACTGAAAGTATAAAAGGAATATTTCATTGGTGTTAATAACAGCAATTCTACCTTTCTAGAAAAGCAGTTGGAGTCGCCAATCGAAAATGATGGTGTTAAAATTCCATTGCCATAACACAGTGCGTCTTGCTATACAACATCTAAGGAACAACAAAGCAGCAAGCTCAGATGCGACGATTTGCGCCAACTATCGCGAAATCAGTCTAATATCTGTCGCGTACAAGGTCCATTCAACTTAACTGTATGAAGGGTCTGATCGCTTCACCATTGACCAAATACTCACACGGCGACAATTCTGAAAAAAACTGTTTTGACATTTGTTGATTCTCGTTTTTAAATTTGAGTTTGGTAGCGAAAGGTAAGTTTGTTAAAATATTATACATATTTTGGTTATTTAAAATTTTCTAATTACTTTCAGAAAAAAATGAAAAACGGAACACCAGCAACTAAAAAGAAAAGGTTGCAGCCGCATAAGAAGTAGACGGAGCGGAAATGCTCCAAACAATAGAATTTCTTCGGAAGAAAGCAGAATTTATATGTTATTATCTTCAGTCAGAATATTAAAAGCACTCTTTTCAATTTAAATTGTTGTACTTTTATTTTTCTTTGCTGCAAAAACAGGTTATAATTCATGGTCTTACGCAACTAAACAACAATGTCAGTGCCCGTTCGATAAAGAGTTTAGAATGGATGTCTTTAAAATAAGCTAACCATAACATTGATAGTTGTATTTTTCATCCCACTGATTTGCTTTGCCAAAAAATCTGACTTGGTCACGGACTATGATATTAAAAACTTTCAAAGATTTGTCTTTGATATCAACATCTTCACACCATCTATTGAAATCGAATCGCAAATGATCTTAATTAAAATAGAAACCCAAGCGCTCTTTGATCTTACAATTGGATGAATTCCAGAATCTGATGTATGGCATTTAATGTAATTATGTGCTTGAGCATTCGAATCATGTACATCTCCAGCCAAAGTTTGTAAACGGTTACCGGCGTATTGCGACATATCTCCTCCTTACTGAGCCATTAATAAATAAATATAAGACAAAGATAACTAGGGGTAGTTAGCTTTCGGCACTCTAGATTATTATAATCGTTTTATTTCAATAATTTAATGCTATGATGACAAGCATTGTAATACACATTGCTACGTTCAAGTATTTTTATACCACAAAAATATAGTATTGACGTACCTGTTTAGAATTGATTACGTCTTCCGAGTGTACAAAACTTGTATTTTATCCCAGTTTTGATACTAGGTATTTTATTTTAACACAATATACACTAAAAACATTTATACATTAAATACAGCAGATCTCTCACAGATTGTTCTTTCTTTTTTATTCATTTGATCAGCACCCTGTTCTGTTCGTGTTTACAGATCTCTAACGTTAAGGAGTGTTGGATATCCCAAAGTCCATAGGATATGGCAAAATTTCATCTGGAAAGCCTATTTACTTCTCATATCCGACAAATACACAGAGTTGATTGATTTCATTGTTTTTAGAAAAAGGACCAAAAGTAGTTTCATTATCAATAAGTGTTTTTATTTCAGCTATGATCACTTATAAGTATAGTAATTCTAATATTTTTCGAAAATCCAATACTACTTCCAAATGATTTATCTACAGAGATTAGAAACTGAATTGACTGACTGAG
The DNA here is from genome assembly GCF_002237135.1 of Teleopsis dalmanni. NCBI lineage: Eukaryota > Metazoa > Arthropoda > Insecta > Diptera > Diopsidae > Teleopsis > Teleopsis dalmanni. Next base: position 101,891,820 of record NC_051847.1, on the reverse strand, counting down.
AAAAAATGTGACTGCAAGCAACGAGAAGAAAAGAATCAATCAACTGTAAACATCAAAAGTTCTAACCGGTAGTTTTTTTCCCGCAAGTGCAGCAAATTTAAAAAAGGTATTTACAGGATGAAGTTGATTTGGATATTTTGTTTTGCTCGAACTATTGCTATTGGATAAATTAAAACTAATTCAAATTACCGCATTTTAAAAACAATATGCTCATAAATAACACGTTTAGTAATACATATTGCTTTTTGCGGAATGCATAAGTATCATTCAATGGTCGAGTAATCCAAAACTCTCGTTGATAAAAATCAATAAAAACTGTTTGTTGATCATCTTACCTACACATTTACATTAACGAGGGGTCTGATGAAATAAAAAGTATTTCAGTTTGGATAGAATGTGAAACCGGCATTACACCTATTCCTCCATTAGAGGAATATGATTTAATACATAATCTGCAATTACAGAAATGTGTCTTAAGACACATCCAGAAATTTTTTTCGCTTATCTGGAAATCAGCTTTGCGCAGAGGTAATATCGTAACCAATTAAGTTCTACTGAGGTGCCATTATTGCTATTTGAAAAAAATTAAATTAAGTGAAAAATTGCATTATATTAAATTAACTTGAAAAATAAGAAATTTTTTAAACAACGGAAACGGTTACAGCACAGCAGTCATATGATAGGACACCATCGACGTAATGAAGATCACATGTACTCAAGTAACCGTACTTCATTAACTCTCCTGCTGTATGGTAAAAACCAAAGCGAGAATTTGAAAATTTTGCAACATATTTATATATATTCTATATTTTACACTTTTTTTACTTTAATCTTCATTTGTTATATCATTTGGTTTTTATATTTTTATATGTTGCTTCAATCTCTTTTTGCTCTTTTATGATATTAATTACAATATATAATAGAAAATTGGGGAAGGACGCTTAATTATTATTTGTTTCTCTTTTAAATGTCAAACAACATTAGGTACTAAATATATGGATAACGTAGTATCAATTTGAACTAAATTGAAAAAAAATGATTTTAATTTTTGAAAATTAATATTTTCTGTATTTTAAAATATATATGTAGTGTATTTCATAGAGGAGAATGATACAACAACAAAATATATTGCAAAAACGATTTAATTACATTTAAGTATGTAATTCGTTGTCTTTCTTAAAAAAGTGGACCATACCATTCCAATGTGTTAGTGCATTCAAAAATATTCGATTACTTTTCGGTAGTAATCGTTACAAATTGTGCACATTAAACTCGATTCATTCGTCCTGAAATGTTGCAATCACTGAGGGGAAATTTTGTGTGAGAGTATTTGAGTACTTTTAAAACAAATTTTTATCCCAACAGAACAAGTAGAATAAGGAAATTGAAAACAATGGCAACTTAGTCAATATGAGCATAGATTCTTGGATGTAATACTTTGCCAGTTTGATTGAGTTGAATGAAAGTAGTGCGCGCTAGGCGTTAGTAAAGTTTTGTATGCAACTGTAATAGAGTACTATGTGAATAAAAAGGTTATTTTTGCAAATCTAACTATTTGTATGTAAACCAAATTTCTGTGATGAATATTAAATATTAAAATAAAAACTTAATACAAATTATATTGATATCTTCATGGTATTTTAGTATTGGTGTATACTTATGTGGCTTGGATTTATTGAAGTAAATATATAATTCGTTCTTGTCTTTTATCTTGAAAATGAAAGAAGAAAAACAAAACAATGATTCTGTCATGCGGCTTTTTTATGTTTACTTTAACTACTAAAATATGTATACGGCTAGTGCTATTGGATAAAATCCCATGTAAATGGTAACAAAATTATATACAAACCGAGTAGATGTATTTTCAAATATCGCAACATTTTGGAATGCGCAGCATCTTTGCTAATTTGCAATATTGCAACGAACACCGGCCACGCATACAACATACATATTTTTCTTAACGAATTGTAAATTGTAACAAGAAATCATTCGGTACTTAAAACAAATTAAAGTGAAGTAAACTGCAAATAAATAAAACTCAGTTTTGTATTTGGTGAGATTATTAACTTTAATTTCATTTAAATCTGTTTTTTAATAAAATTTAGTGTTTCCCCATACAGATAATTATCGATACTAAAGCCAGAACTAATAGTTAGAAATAAACAATTAAACGAAATAAACAATTTTGTGCATACGATTTTATAACATACGCACCAATAACAGAAAAATATGAAAATTGTTTTGAGATATATATAACTTATGTACGTGTGCCTGCACAAATAATCTAAAAAATACAAAACAACTAAAAATATTTTATTTAAAAGTATCATCTAATTTGAGTAAATTTATGTATAAAGTTTTTATTATTAAATAATTTCATTACTTTAATATTAATTATTAATTTTTCATATATAATGTTCAAATGCATAAATGTTAATTAACATTTCTGTTTGCAGATTCTAAGGCGAAAAATTCCAGAACAAGCTAACGAAAAATGTATACTATTATAAGCGAGTGTACATTCACATTTGTTTTATGTCCACACCTGTCTTCGTTTTTCGGCGCACTAACACACGCTTGCCTTACGAAGTTGACATCTTAAATCACCCTTAAACTCGAATGGAGTTCTGAAATAATATTCATTTTTCCATTGCCGCATATATAGAATTCATGTATTACAAATACACATTTTTATTTTCGTATTGTATAACTATAATGTTTATAAGAATATCCAGACATTTTTTGGGGTTGCAGAGATCCTTATTTTTTTTGTTAGGGGGTTTAATGTACACACCCATCTCTCTGAAATATAATTATCTTTTCACTAAACAACTCAGTTACTGATGCGGCTTTTAATACTAGTTAAATAAAATATTGTGTTCATAATTGTAAAATATAATTATTCTCGAATATTTAATAGTAAAATAGTAAATAAAACGTCAAAAATTTCAAAATCTTTAAATAAATTGAAAAGTTAATTGAATTCCTTTCGGTAAAGCGGCAAATACCTAAAGAGATATTGTTGGTGGCGCTTATAGTATGAATGAATTTCTTATACTTGTTTCGAGCAGAAAATATTTTCTTTTTTATTTATTAGTTTTTATTGTAACTAATTTTCTGATTGTTTCTGAATTATAGATAATATAATTTTGTAAAGGCAAAGAATAAATTTTGTTAGTTCGCTGTTCGAAAATATCTTAGTTAGTTATTATTCCTTTAATCAAATAACACTGTTAATATAAAATTGAAAACAATAAGAATACATCAATATATTTTATAAATATCGTGTTGACTAAAAACCTCTACAAACATATATTAATATAAAAATAATTTAATTTTTAGTGAATTTTCAAATGGATTAAATAAATACAGAATAAACATTTAAGCAACAGAAACTAAAGCATGTGAAGCATTACGATTGACAATACACCATTTGAGATGTTATAAGAAACCTAAATACCAGTTCGAACTACATTTATTTTAACGAGATAAATGTAAAATTAAAAAACAGAAAGTATATTAAAGTATAAGTTATGATGTCCATTGGTGCTGACTCTGTAACTAGTGTTTTTGCTTCTAAATTAAATATTAATGAAAATCTATCAGAAGCTACTATTCCTGTAGTTATAAGCCCAGTTTCATCAGACTCTAAGCCATCAAAGAGGGTAATCTCATCAGCTTCGTTAACTTCTGGAATGTCTGTTCCGACACTGGTAATTTCTTTTAATGTAAATAAAAATTTAAAAGCAAACTCCCTTTTTTTCTTTTCCTTAGAATAATACAACAAAATCAATAATATCATCAGCTAATTCACAAGACACTATATCGAATATAACATTGATGGGTTCAACTGCAGTTAAGAATTCAAATATAACTCGTTCTACTCTGTCATCACATTCATCTAGAGATTATAATCAACATGTTGAATCACTTTCAACACCATTACTTCTGTGTAATGATTCAAATGGTCAAATAGCTTCTAATTCTATCGATAGTAGGCAACAACAAGAGCCACTTTCAATTGCTAGTTTGGCATCATCGCTTGTGAATGACAATATATGTCATAGCCCGACTCAAATATTGAATGATATGATCGCAAATAATACCAATCAAACAGTTGCTGAGGATCCTCGCACACTTCAACTCGCTTTGGAATTATCAATGGTTGGATTAAATGAACCCTTGTCATCGCTATCAGCAACGTCTGCACAGCTTCAGACAATGCAACACTCCAATCAAAACTACCAACAACTATCACAACTACGTTCAAATCAAATAATGCCATCTGATCAGCAGTCAAATGATTTTGATATAAATACGTTAAATGTTATTAGTGCAGCTGTTGCTGCCGCTGCTGCATCAGTCACAGGAACGCACACAAATAATTTATTTAACAACAGTGTGTCAAATATAGTTTCTCTTAATCATTTTGTAAATAGCAACAATTCAACTTCTTGCTTTGCACCAAATTTGGAAGATCGATCGAAAAAATCACAAAATATGACGGAATGCGTTCCAGTACCCAGTTCTGAGCATGTCGCTGAAATAGTTGGACGACAAGGTATATATAAATTTCAATAATTATTTGCTGTCGCATAAAATGTCAAAATTAATCTAAGTTTTAATATTTATTAAATGCATATATCAAAATCAAATCATTATTTCGAGTCCAATTTCATCGTTTTACTGATGGAAAGAATTAAATAAATATATACATACCTTTCAAACAGATGGTTATGATACAAATAAATTATTTAGTATACCAGTTGTCTCTTATCAAAGCTACATCTCTGAAGGGATACTTTCAATAATAACCGATGTACACATTGCCAATAAAGTCTGCGTTCACCTTACGAGATTTGATATGTAATATAGAAACACAACATAAACATATTTTTCAAATTAAAATTTTTGTATACATTTATTTCTAAAGTTTAAAAAGAAGAAACAAAACTTTTAATTATTCTTTTAAATTTTGAAATAACTAGATAAATTCACACAATAAGTAAATATAGACCCAAAAAGTTTTTTTTGGAAATCATTTAAAAATTTTTGTGATATGATTTTTTATTCGTTTTTCGTAGATAACTTTTTTATATTATAAACAAGTTATGTGAAAAATAGTGTTTGTTTATGCTCTTCATAAGGAAGGATATCCGATTACGAAAATAATAAATATACGACATACATAAGAAAGAAAATATTGCCACATTTTTATCGAAAATGCTGCGTTAACTGGTTGGATCCAAATAATAACGACACAATAAGAATGTAACTAAATAGATAGAGCGATTTCGATAGAAAACGCATTTGACAGGATAACAGGTTCAAGCAGATACACTTCAATTTCACATCTTTATTTTTCCTTACATTTCAAATCTGTTCTTTATTCATGTAAAGATTTATCTCTTATTTCATTACGATAAGTGTTTGAATAAACTTGATTGTCCATAAAAACAAAAGATTAATATGGAATTTTGTGGTTTGTAGTGTCACTGTCTCAGTGAACGCGATTATTGAAGCTTGAAGAAAGCTTAGGTTATTCATTCAAATTATTTGTTAACATTCTTATGTTTTTATCGTTGTGTGATCCAAATTCAGCATGCGTTGCTTCAGTTGTTTCCATGCGTTAAATATTTTTCGATCTGCGCCGTGCACTTCGTGATTGACATGCCTTAAATTTCGTGCCACAATTCATCATAATGTAATTTTTTTGAATTAACACTGAAATTTGCAAAGTTGGCTAAAATGGTCAGCCAAATTTCAATAAAATTAAAATAAATTTTTGTGTTTATCCTTTTATCTTTTTTTGCTATTCAAAATCCCTCTAAATTTTAATAAAGCTCCTTTGTCACCAGCGTAGCTTTACAGCAACACGAGTACTTTATTCGAAAAAAATATATTCATAAATACACATACGAAACTATAAGAACTCTTTTTATTAAAAAGAAAGAGCATATAAACCCTTATACAAACAATCGCATAAATGCAATAAGTTTTGTTTACAATTTTATATATTAATAATAATTTTTAATTCAATTCAGCCTTTGGCAAATTCAATGAATTCCATTTAAACTTGAAATCATTTTCAGTGTTTGACGTAATTACAGCAGTGTTTGGTTGTGGATGGCTAACCATATATGAACAAATTTACCAGAGCTTCACTGAAAATAAAAGCACTGCTTCTGTTACGTATGTGAACATTAACATTAATATCAATATTAAGGACGTGTGTGAGTTAGGCTAAGTTGATGTTAAACCAAATGGGAAGTTTTTTGGGATTTTTTGCACTGCACACATTTAACCATTTATCAACACGTATCGACACATCACTACATTATCGGCACAACTTAGAATTTCCCTCATTTAGAATGCAACATAGCCTAACTCGCGAACGTCCTAAATATTGAATTTGTCGGGTAACTCGTAATACACCGGACAGCTTAATACATATGTTCAATAATTACATATTTGAAGTTTCGTCTTGTAATAAAATGATGCGGCTTTATTAGACATTCATTATTGTTTTATCTTACTTCGCCAACTTGACAATTTCTTAATTATAAAAACTTATCCATAGCCGATTACATTTTTACCATTATGCCTGATTTTTACCATTGTGCATTAAGCTCTTACTCAACACGTCTTGTATAGTCTGCTTCAAGTATTCATAATAAGGGCTTCTTTGTTTATTATTTAACGTTGTAGGATCATATTATGTGAATACCACCGAAGAGTAATCTTGAATTGTGTTGCATATTTTTAAAAGTTATTGATAGTTGGACTTACCAGCAGCTACATCATCAATATCACTTTTGAATCTTCTCCGGCAAATAGTTTGGAAACTGTTTCAGCTTCAATCACAAAAAAGGACTTCGAAAACTTTAGCTTGTTAATAATTTTTTGAACAGCTGATAATTTTTTCCACTTGATAATAAAAATCAGTGTTTCGCTTTTCTCTTCAAACTTTGAATATCTTGAAATTATACTTAATGCTATAACATCATGCTATAACGCAAAATAGTTTAATATGCTGAACTGATATCTTGATGTCAAACCAAGATTTAGGCGTTGTTTTTACTTGCAGAACCTTTATGCTTCAATGATTACGTACATATGTTGCTATATTGATAAATTTTGATTTTAATATTTGTGTTGCCTTTAATGCTGTAATCATATGTTATCTCTCTTTCGACGCGAGATCTGGTTTTTTTCCGTTTTGTTGCGGTATACACCGGTGTTCGAGGTTTAGTACCGATGACAATTTTATTTTCAGATAGAAAATATAAATTTCGTATATTTAAAGACTCAAATCTGAGAAATGTAATGAGTCATAATTATAACACTCGAGTACACTCATAAAAGCCCAAATCTAAATGCGTATGAATGTTTTTCTCACGCACTACTTATATGCATTCACATTCGCCTCAAAAGTGATTCATAGCATCCCAGTAGGGACCGTCATGCTGCTATCTTCCCTTACATCATGCTTACTTTTCGCCGGTCATCATGACGAGTTCCTTTCCAAATTCCCATGACTTTTATTAGCAGTTGGCCGCCGAAATCATGCATGACTTGGTAAAGTGCAAAAGGTATGCGGCACGAAATACGGAATTGACATTCGTAAAACTTCGTTTACGAATCCAAATGCACTTTACGATGGAAGCATGTTGTAAGCATGACAAAGTAAACTAAATCGTCATGGGCGATGCTTGTGCACGCAAAATATGAGGTGATCATTTTCTGCCTTACGACCTGCTTCCAAAGAAGGTGGTCACCTTCTTTTGTAGCTTACGAAGTCAGTAGGTTGTAAGGATGTTAAATGTTCTTGCATTTTACATATTTTTATTCTAAAATATGTAAATTTTTATAAAAAAAATAAAAAAACAATATATTTTTTTGTTTTAATTTATTAGAAAAATAAATAAACATTACAAAAACAATAGATTATAATTTTTTTTGGTTTGAATTTTTTTTTAAATATAAATATTATTAATTTTTTTTGTTTTAATTTTTTCTTTAATATAAATAAATAAAAATTACAATATTATAAATTATAATTTTTTTTGCTTTAAATTTTTTTTAATTTTTTTTTAATATAAATAAATAAAATTAACAAAAACAATATTTATTGATATTATAATTATAGATTTTAATTTTTTTTTGTATTTTTTCTTTGTTTTTTTTATTATTATAAATATTAAATAAATAAATAAAAATTATTTGCTGGTTTCTTCCACTCTGCGCTTCTTCCGGTCGTTGCACTGCTGTTTATAATGAATTCCTTTAACATTCTTTATGGCTATTCGTATATCCGAAATATACTCCTTTTCTGTATAGCCATCTTTTTGCAAGGCTTCTGTAAAGAAAAATAAGTTGTTAGTTTTATTTATTTATTTATATATATGCATCAATTTTTTTATACCGAATATTGAAGCATTTAAGAATTTAAATTCCTTAAATGCTTTTTTGGTGCCAATTCCATCATAATTTAACTCCAAAACTAACGTTCGATCGATGATTCGATGTAAGTTTTTTTTTATTCCCTCCGGTTGAATAGGAAAGCAGTTATCAGAAACTGCTGTATCGCTTCTCTTTTCCATCATGTTCATGAGTGTGTGGAATTTTGCTATAACGTCAATGTTACTTTCTGTAAAAAAAAGGGATTCTCATAAATAATTTTATTTTATTTAGTAAAATTAGTAATGTTACCTTTTACTAATTTCAACTCCTTGAGTATCGCGTCCTGATTTTGAGAAATTGAGAAATAATAACTAACAACTTAAATTAAAATATAAACAAATAATTAAATAATAACAATTATTATTAAAATAATAAATAAATATTCCAGTAAATAAACTGGAAACAGCAACAGAACTGTAGACTGAAACAGAAATAATAAATATAGTTTTTAAAAAACACGCCAGGTATATAAAGCGCAATCAAAAAAAATGTTTTCAATTTAAATTTCAACTTACACTGGAATTCCGAAGGAAAAACAATAATTAATATTGTTAAACACAAATTCACAATATATTATAAATTTCTTTTGTTTATTCGTTTATAATATTCGTTTATTAATTTATTAAATTTAATAAATTTA
>NC_051847.1:101871150-101882617 GCF_002237135.1 Teleopsis dalmanni | reverse complement strand
TTTGACATTTGTTGATTCTCGTTTTTAAATTTGAGTTTGGTGGCGAAAGGTAAGTTTGTTAAAATATTATACATATTTTGGTTATTTAAAATTTTCTAATTATTTTCAGAAAAAAATGAAAAACGGAACACCAGCAACTAAAAAGAAAAGGTTGCAGCCGCATAAGAAGTAGACGGAGCGGAAATGCTCCAAATAATAGAATTTCTGCGGAAGAAAGCAGAATTTATATGTTATATGTTAATACCTTCAGTCAGAATATTAAAAGCACTCTTTTCAATTTAAATTGTTGTACTTTTATTTTTCTTTGCTGCAAAAACAGGTTATAATTCATGGTCTTACGCAACTAAACAACAATGTCAGTGCCCGTTCGATAAAGAGTTTAGAATGGATGTCTTTAAAATAAGCTAACCATAACATTGATAGTTGTATTTTTCATCCCACTGATTTGCTTTGCCAAAAAATCTGACTTGGTCACGGACTATGATATTAAAAACTTTCAAAGATTTGTCTTTGATATCAACATCTTCACACCATCTATTAAAATCGAATCGCAAATGATCTTAATTAAAATAGAAACCCAAGCGCTCTTTGATCTTACAATTGGATGAATTCCAGAATCTGATGTATAGCATTTACTGTAATTATGTGCTTGAGCATTCGAATCATGTACATCTCCAGCCAAAGTTTGTAAACGGTTACCGGCGTATTGCGACATATCTCCTCCTTACTGAGTCATTAATAAATAAATATAAGACAAAGATAACTAGGGCTAGTTAGCTTTCGGCACTCTAGATTATTATAATCGTTTTATTTCAATAATTTAATGCTGTAGTGACAAGCATTGTAATACGCATTGCTACGTTCAAGTATTTTTATACCACAAAAATATAGTATTGACGCACCTGTTTAGAATTGATTACGTCTTCCGAGTGTACAAAACTTGTATTTTATCCCAGTTTTGATACTAGGTATTTTATTTTATCACAATATACACTAAAAACATTTATACATTAAATACAGCAGGTCTGTCACGGATTGTTCTTTATTTTTTATTCATTTGATCAGCACCCTGTTCTGTTCGTGTTTACAGATCTCTAACGTTAAGGAGTGTTGGATATCCCAAAGTCCATAGGATATGACAAAATTTCATCTGGAAAGCCTATTTACTTCTCATATCCGACTAATACACAGAGTTGATTGATTTCTTTGTTTTTAGAAAAAGGACCAAAAGTAGTTTCATTATCAATAAGTGTTTTTATTTCAGCTATGATCACTTATAAGTATAGTAATTCTAATATTTTTCGAAAATCCAATACTACTTCCAAATGATTTATCTACAGAGATTAGAAACTGAATTGACTGACTGAGAAAAAATGTGACTGCAAGCAACGAGAAGAAAAGAATCAATCAACTGTAAACATCAAAAGTTCTAACCGGTAGTTTTTTTCCCGCAAGTGCAGCAAATTTAAAAAAGGTATTTACAGGATGAAGTTGATTTGGATATTTTGTTTTGCTCGAACTATTGCTATTGGATAAATTAAAACTAATTCAAATTACCGCATTTTAAAAACAATATGCTCATAAATAACACGTTTAGTAATACATATTGCTTTTTGCGGAATGCATAAGTATCATTCAATGGTCGAGTAATCCAAAACTCTCGTTGATAAAAATCAATAAAAACTGTTTGTTGATCATCTTACCTACACATTTACATTAACGAGGGGTCTGATGAAATAAAAAGTACTTCAGTTTGGATAGAATGTGAAACATTAACGAGGGGTCTGATGAAATAAAAAGTACTTCAGTTTGGATAGAATGTGAAACCGGCATTACACATATTCCTCCATTAGAGGAATATGATTTAATACATAATCTGCAATTACAGAAATGTGTCTTAAGACACATCCAGAAATTTTTTTCGCTTATCTGGAAAACCAGCTTTGCGCAGAGGTAATATCGTAACCAATTAAGTTCTACTGAGGTGCCATTATTGCTATTTGAAAAAAATTAAATTAAGTGAAAAATTGCATTATATTAAATTAACTTGAAAAATAAGAAATTTTTTAAACAACGGAAACGGTTACAGCACAGCAGTCATATGATAGGACACCATCGACGTAATGAAGATCACATGTACTCAAGTAACCGTACTTCATTAACTCTCCTGCTGTATGGTAAAAACCAAAGCGAGAATTTGAAAATTTTGCAACATATTTATATATATTCTATATTTTACACTTTTTTTACTTTAATCTTCATTTGTTATATCATTTGGTTTTTATATTTTTATATGTTGCTTCAATCTCTTTTTGCTCTTTTATGATATTAATTACAATATATAATAGAAAATTGGGGAAGGACGCTTAATTATTATTTGTTTCTCTTTTAAATGTCAAACAACATTAGGTACTAAATATATGGATAACGTAGTATCAATTTGAACTAAATTGAAAAAAAATGATTTTAATTTTTGAAAATTAATATTTTCTGTATTTTAAAATATATATGTAGTGTATTTCATAGAGGAGAATGATACAACAACAAAATATATTGCAAAAACGATTTAATTACATTTAAGTATGTAATTCGTTGTCTTTCTTAAAAAAGTGGACCATACCATTCCAATGTGTTAGTGCATTCAAAAATATTCGATTACTTTTCGGTAGTAATCGTTACAAATTGTGCACATTAAACTCGATTCATTCGTCCTGAAATGTTGCAATCACTGAGGGGAAATTTTGTGTGAGAGTATTTGAGTACTTTTAAAACAAATTTTTATCCCAACAGAACAAGTAGAATAAGGAAATTGAAAACAATGGCAACTTAGTCAATATGAGCATAGATTCTTGGATGTAATACTTTGCCAGTTTGATTGAATTGAATGAAAGTAGTGCGCGCTAGGCGTTAGTAAAGTTTTGTATGCAACTGTAATAGAGTACTATGTGAATAAAAAGGTTATTTTTGCAAATCTAACTATTTGTATGTAAACCAAATTTCTGTGATGAATATTAAATATTAAAATAAAAACTTAATACAAATTATATTGATATCTTCATGGTATTTTAGTATTGGTGTATACTTATGTGGCTTGGATTTATTGAAGTAAATATATAATTCGTTCTTGTCTTTTATCTTGAAAATGAAAGAAGAAAAACAAAACAATGATTCTGTCATGCGGCTTTTTTATGTTTACTTTAACTACTAAAATATGTATACGGCTAGTGCTATTGGATAAAATCCCATGTAAATGGTAACAAAATTATATACAAACCGAGTAGATGTATTTTCAAATATCGCAACATTTTGGAATGCGCAGCATCTTTGCTAATTTGCAATATTGCAACGAACACCGGCCACGCATACAACATACATATTTTTCTTAACGAATTGTAAATTGTAACAAGAAATCATTCGGTACTTAAAACAAATTAAAGTGAAGTAAACTGCAAATAAATAAAACTCAGTTTTGTATTTGGTGAGATTATTAACTTTAATTTCATTTAAATCTGTTTTTTAATAAAATTTAGTGTTTCCCCATACAGATAATTATCGATACTAAAGCCAGAACTAATAGTTAGAAATAAACAATTAAACGAAATAAACAATTTTGTGCATACGATTTTATAACATACGCACCAATAACAGAAAAATATGAAAATTGTTTTGAGATATATATAACTTATGTACGTGTGCCTGCACAAATAATCTAAAAAATACAAAACAACTAAAAATATTTTATTTAAAAGTATCATCTAATTTGAGTAAATTTATGTATAAAGTTTTTATTATTAAATAATTTCATTACTTTAATATTAATTATTAATTTTTCATATATAATGTTCAAATGCATAAATGTTAATTAACATTTCTGTTTGCAGATTCTAAGGCGAAAAATTCCAGAACAAGCTAACGAAAAATGTATACTATTATAAGCGAGTGTACATTCACATTTGTTTTATGTCCACACCTGTCTTCGTTTTTCGGCGCACTAACACACGCTTGCCTTACGAAGTTGACATCTTAAATCACCCTTAAACTCGAATGGAGTTCTGAAATAATATTCATTTTTCCATTGCCGCATATATAGAATTCATGTATTACAAATACACATTTTTATTTTCGTATTGTATAACTATAATGTTTATAAGAATATCCAGACATTTTTTGGGGTTGCAGAGATCCTTATTTTTTTTGTTAGGGGGTTTAATGTACACACCCATCTCTCTGAAATATAATTATCTTTTCACTAAACAACTCAGTTACTGATGCGGCTTTTAATACTAGTTAAATAAAATATTGTGTTCATAATTGTAAAATATAATTATTCTCGAATATTTAATAGTAAAATAGTAAATAAAACGTCAAAAATTTCAAAATCTTTAAATAAATTGAAAAGTTAATTGAATTCCTTTCGGTAAAGCGGCAAATACCTAAAGAGATATTGTTGGTGGCGCTTATAGTATGAATGAATTTCTTATACTTGTTTCGAGCAGAAAATATTTTCTTTTTTATTTATTAGTTTTTATTGTAACTAATTTTCTGATTGTTTCTGAATTATAGATAATATAATTTTGTAAAGGCAAAGAATAAATTTTGTTAGTTCGCTGTTCGAAAATATCTTAGTTAGTTATTATTCCTTTAATCAAATAACACTGTTAATATAAAATTGAAAACAATAAGAATACATCAATATATTTTATAAATATCGTGTTGACTAAAAACCTCTACAAACATATATTAATATAAAAATAATTTAATTTTTAGTGAATTTTCAAATGGATTAAATAAATACAGAATAAACATTTAAGCAACAGAAACTAAAGCATGTGAAGCATTACGATTGACAATACACCATTTGAGATGTTATAAGAAACCTAAATACCAGTTCGAACTACATTTATTTTAACGAGATAAATGTAAAATTAAAAAACAGAAAGTATATTAAAGTATAAGTTATGATGTCCATTGGTGCTGACTCTGTAACTAGTGTTTTTGCTTCTAAATTAAATATTAATGAAAATCTATCAGAAGCTACTATTCCTGTAGTTATAAGCCCAGTTTCATCAGACTCTAAGCCATCAAAGAGGGTAATCTCATCAGCTTCGTTAACTTCTGGAATGTCTGTTCCGACACTGGTAATTTCTTTTAATGTAAATAAAAATTTAAAAGCAAACTCCCTTTTTTTCTTTTCCTTAGAATAATACAACAAAATCAATAATATCATCAGCTAATTCACAAGACACTATATCGAATATAACATTGATGGGTTCAACTGCAGTTAAGAATTCAAATATAACTCGTTCTACTCTGTCATCACATTCATCTAGAGATTATAATCAACATGTTGAATCACTTTCAACACCATTACTTCTGTGTAATGATTCAAATGGTCAAATAGCTTCTAATTCTATCGATAGTAGGCAACAACAAGAGCCACTTTCAATTGCTAGTTTGGCATCATCGCTTGTGAATGACAATATATGTCATAGCCCGACTCAAATATTGAATGATATGATCGCAAATAATACCAATCAAACAGTTGCTGAGGATCCTCGCACACTTCAACTCGCTTTGGAATTATCAATGGTTGGATTAAATGAACCCTTGTCATCGCTATCAGCAACGTCTGCACAGCTTCAGACAATGCAACACTCCAATCAAAACTACCAACAACTATCACAACTACGTTCAAATCAAATAATGCCATCTGATCAGCAGTCAAATGATTTTGATATAAATACGTTAAATGTTATTAGTGCAGCTGTTGCTGCCGCTGCTGCATCAGTCACAGGAACGCACACAAATAATTTATTTAACAACAGTGTGTCAAATATAGTTTCTCTTAATCATTTTGTAAATAGCAACAATTCAAATTCTTGCTTTGCACCAAATTTGGAAGATCGATCGAAAAAATCACAAAATATGACGGAATGCGTTCCAGTACCCAGTTCTGAGCACGTCGCTGAAATAGTTGGACGACAAGGTATATATAAATTTCAATAATTATTTGCTGTCGCATAAAATGTCAAAATTAATCTAAGTTTTAATATTTATTAAATGCATATATCAAAATCAAATCATTATTTCGAGTCCAATTTCATCGTTTTTCTGATGGAAAGAATTAAATAAATATATACATACCTTTCAAACAGATGGTTATGATACAAACAAATTATTTAGTATACCAGTTGTCTCTTATCAAAGCTACATCTCTGAAGGGATACTTTCAATAATAACCGATGTACACATTGCCAATAAAGTCTGCGTTCACCTTACGAGATTTGATATGTAATATAGAAACACAACATAAACATATTTTTCAAATTAAAATTTTTGTATACATTTATTTCTAAAGTTTAAAAAGAAGAAACAAAACTTTTAATTATTCTTTTAAATTTTGAAATAACTAGATAAATTCACACAATAAGTAAATATAGACCCAAAAAGTTTTTTTTGGAAATCATTTAAAAATTTTTGTGATATGATTTTTTATTCGTTTTTCGTAGATAACTTTTTTATATTATAAACAAGTTATGTGAAAAATAGTGTTTGTTTATGCTCTTCATAAGGAAGGATATCCGATTACGAAAATAATAAATATACGACATACATAAGAAAGAAAATATTGCCACATTTTTATCGAAAATGCTGCGTTAACTGGTTGGATCCAAATAATAACGACACAATAAGAATGTAACTAAATAGATAGAGCGATTTCGATAGAAAACGCATTTGACAGGATAACAGGTTCAAGCAGATACACTTCAATTTCACATCTTTATTTTTCCTTACATTTCAAATCTGTTCTTTATTCATGTAAAGATTTATCTCTCATTTCATTACGATAAGTGTTTGAATAAACTTGATTGTCCATAAAAACAAAAGATTAATATGGAATTTTGTGGTTTGTAGTGTCACTGTCTCAGTGAACGCGATCATTGAAGCTTGAAGAAAGCTTAGGTTATTCATTCAAATTATTTGTTAACATTCTTATGTTTTTATCGTTGTGTGATCCAAATTCAGCATGCGTTGCTTCAGTTGTTTTCATGCGTTAAATATTTTTTGATCTGCGCCGTGCACTTCGTGATTGACATGCCTTCAATTTCGTGCCACAATTATTCATAATGTAATTTTTTTGAATTAACACTGAAATTTGCAAAGTTGGCTAAAATTTCATTTTTCGAAAATTTTGTACATTTGTTACAAATTCTACCTAATGTTATCAAAATATAATTGTAAAATGTATCACTACTTGATTGTTTTTAGTTTATTTTTTGTTAATTATAAGGCTTAAATGAAGTTTTTAATAAAAACAGTTTTAGTTTTTCTTGTGAATTTATTTGTAAAAATTTACGATTATTTTCAAATTATGTTTTTAGTATTAATTACCTATAAATAATCCTAATTCAATGATTGTAAGATTAGTGGTTTTAGGATCCCGCCCTGATTGATAAAGAAGTTAAAAAATCTAAAACATTGGCAATTTTATTTAGGAAAAATACTTGGCAATACTCGAAACAGCATTGTATGGTCAGCCAAATTTCAATAAAATTAAAATAAATTTTTGTGTTTATCCTTTTTTCTTTTTTTGCTATTCAAAATCCCTCTAAGTTTTAATAAAGCTCCTTTGTCACCAGCGTAGCTTTACAGCAACACGAGTACTTTATTCGAAAAAAATATATTAATAAATACACATACGAAACTATAAGAACTCTTTTTATTAAAAAGAAAGAGCATATAAACCCTTATACAAACAATCGCATAAATGCAATAAGTTTTGTTTACAATTTTATATATTAATAATAATTTTTAATTCAATTCAGCCTTTGGCAAATTCAATGAATTCCATTTAAACTTGAAATCATTTTCAGTGTTTGACGTAATTACAGCAGTGTTTGGTTGTGGATGGCTAACCATATATGAACAAATTTACCAGAGCTTCACTGAAAATAAAAGCACTGCTTCTGTTACGTATGTGAACATTAACATTAATATCAATATTAAGGACGTGTGTGAGTTAGGCTAAGTTGATGTTAAACCAAATGGGAAGTTTTTTGGGATTTTTTGCACTGCACACATTTAACCATTTATCAACACGTATCGACACATCACTACATTATCGGCACAACTTAGAATTTCCCTCATTTAGAATGCAACATAGCCTAACTCGCGAACGTCCTAAATATTGAATTTGTCGGGTAACTCGTAATACACCGGACAGCTTAATACATATGTTCAATAATTACATATTTGAAGTTTCGTCTTGTAATAAAATGATGCGGCTTTATTAGACATTCATTATTGTTTTATCTTACTTCGCCAACTTGACAATTTCTTAATTATAAAAACTTATCCATAGCCGATTACATTTTTACCATTATGCCTGATTTTTACCATTGTGCATTAAGCTCTTACTCAACACGTCTTGTATAGTCTGCTTCAAGTATTCATAATAAGGGCTTCTTTGTTTATTGTTTAACGTTGTAGGATCATATTATGTGAATACCACCGAAGAGTAATCTTGAATTGTGTTGCATATTTTTAAAAGTTATTGATAGTTGGACTTACCAGCAGCTACATCATCAATATCACTTTTGAATCTTCTCCGGCAAATAGTTTGGAAACTGTTTCAGCTTCAATCACAAAAAAGGACTTTGAAAACTTTAGCTTGTTAATAATTTTTTGAACAGCTGATAATTTTTTCCACTTGATAATAAAAATCAGTGTTTCGCTTTTCTCTTCAAAATTTGAATATCTTGAAATTATACTTAATGCTATAACATCATGCTATAACGCAAAATAGTTTAATATACTGAACTGATATCTTGATGTCAAACCAAGATTTAGGCGTTGTTTTTACTTGCAGAACCTTTATGCTACAATGATTACGTACGTATGTTGGTATATTGATAATTTTGATTTTAATATTTGTGTTGCCTTTAATGCTGTAATCATATGTTATCTCTCTTTCGACGCGAGATCTGGTTTTTTTCCGTTTTGTTGCGGTATACACCGGTGTTCGAGGTTTAGTACCGATGACAATTTTATTTTCAGATAGAAAATATAAATTTCGTATATTTAAAGACTCAAATCTGAGAAATGTAATGAGTCATAATTATAACACTCGAGTACACTCATAAAAGCCCAAATCTAAATGCGTATGAATGTTTTTCTCACGCACTACTTATATGCATTCACATTCGCCTCAAAAGTGATTCATAGCATATTCTATGCTTCACAAGAATGCATACATATTTCTAAATAGAGTAGCGCACATAACAGACGACTCATAAGTCATAGCATATACTGAGGTGAATATGAAGATACTCATCGAAAATGAATGACTCGGTCTGTTATAGCAATCGTAAATATTTTGTGTGGGCGCTGTTGTTTGCTAAGCAAAACATTTGTGTGTTTTAGTTTTGTGCTTTTGGTGTGTGTGTGTTGTTGTTGTTAGCATTGTAAATGCATGTTTTTTGTTTGTGTTCTTGAAAATATTTCATATGCATAAAATTAGGTGTTCTTTTAGGTGTAAATTATATTTACTATTTTTTCTGGTTAGTAAACCAATTTTCCTTCATTGGTTTTTCTTGGATATGCACATATTCATTACTTAACTGACCCATTTTATTCCATTCTATTATTACTTGATTCATCAGCTTAATTTTGTCAGGTTAACTGTAAAGTTGATAAGGCAGCAGGTTGCGAAGTTGGATTTAACTGCTTGATAATTTCTTGCTCACAATATTTCTTGATGATTGCCATGTCGTTCTGCTGGAAGTGATTTGTTGGTGGATACAAAAAAGGGTGCCACTTTATGGGTGACGATTAAATTTGGCATCAATTTTTCTTGTATGCCTTCAATTATTTCCTTTTTAAAGGCAGAAATTGCTGCTGCATCATTTTCATTTGATTTAGAAACACTGATTATCCTTTGGTATTACCAAATTTAACGTATACCTAATAAGCAGAACCTTCTAATTTTTTTTTGGTATAATATCAAAATCAGAGAACAACCAGAGAACAGCAAACTTCTGACTGACGATTTCATCAAGATTTCATTAATCTTCAGTCAGTTATTTTCTATTAACTTGAGCATTGTAAATTGTGAGTTCAATCTAGTTGTGCAATAACTTTTCACAGACGTTTTTAACATATGCCGCAAATTTGCCTTTTTAAAATATTTTACAATATGTTTGCAGCTTTTAATATCTTTTAATTCTGAAGTGACATCGAAGGCGGAATTATTTATATTCGATAGTAAGTGATTAGCGCAATTAAATCTCTTATTATGTAAATTCTTTGAAGAGCCTTTATAATATTGCTGTCTTTATAAGTAACAAAAGTTATTGGTTCCAAATCTTTTAAGTCGAATTCATTAAATAGTAAAGACAATTTAGTGTAAACATTCAATCTACTATAATGAATTTTTAACGTTGCTCACAAGTAATTCTTCGTTGCTAATGGATCTCCGACAGCAATTTTGATGTTTTGCTTTTCCCTTTTGATGTGTTTTTTTTTCCTCAGCTATTGCATTAATTCGCCAAGATATTGTTGTTGAGTCAGGCAATATATTAATTACATGAACATTTTCGCCATATTATGCTCCAATTTTAATAAAAAATTTGACCATATTTCGGAACCCATTTCCTTGTATTACACTGAATGACTGACAAAATCAAAGATCTATGCTGTGCAGGCATCAATTGCTTCTTTCTTGTCGTTTACACTTACTAACTTCCAACTTGCCTCCGAATAAATTGGTAAATAGCACTTGTGACGATTTAGATTCGACGATTGCTTTTCAATGTATTTGAAGATATGTTCACAGATGCAACATAATATCAAAACTTTTAGAATTGAACATCTTTCTTTTTGATTTCTGCAACTATCGTACTCAGCTTGCTGGTGCCCTTCCTTTTATAAGATACATTGTTAATACCAGCCTCGATTTTGTGGAGCACTTGTCCCAAATCCTCTAATTAATTTTATGTTTTATATCACTTTACACCTTGTTTCAGCCTATCTAATGATGTTTAATTAAATTTTAATTGATCGAGAAATTTGATTTTTCACCATCCTATTTCTTTATTTACCACCTCGCCTTTGATTCTTTTTCAAAATTTTCACTTTTACCTTATTACGATGCTTGACGGCAACAACAAAATTATCCAGACCATCTGAATAAGAGTAAAATCTTTAAAAAAGGCTCTGGTAACAGTCATATGAACATTTTTTAAAATTTCTGCTATGTTTATAAATTTGGTGATTTGAGGATCAAATTTTTCATCACTTCGAATACGAAAATGCTTGGTATATTTCCTTCAGCCCATTTTATCCCAGTAGAAAACGGATCGATCCGTCATCGAAGACGTCTTCAAGACATGGATACATACATGAAGACCGATCGATCCAAATGTATGACGGTCTTTGAAGACACTTTCATACAAATTAGCCAAATGTC
>NC_051847.1:101860401-101871050 GCF_002237135.1 Teleopsis dalmanni | reverse complement strand
TTATAATAAAATTTATAATTTACTTTTAAAACTTTTAATTTTGAATGTAATGTAAGAAATTATTATATAAAATAAATGAAAGTACAAAATACAACACTTTCTTTCTACTTATTTAAAGAGAAAATTGAAATTCATTTAAAATTTAAAGAGCGCAATAAAAGAGTAGAAATAAAAAAAAGTGTGAAAAAATTGTATGAGCACTGCACTAAGAGCGCACAACTTTCTGTCGAATGCGTCCGTTTGCAAGACATGGTCTTCGAGACGGTCTTCGAGACATGTACACAAAAATTCATTGAAGACATTTGGCTAATTTGTATGAAAGTGTCTTCAAAGACCGTCATACATTTGGATCGATCGGTCTTCATGTATGTATCCATGTCTTGAAGACGTCTTCGATGACGAATCGATCCGTTTTCTATTGGGATAAAATGGGCTGAAGGAAATATACCAAGCATTTTCGTATTCGGAGTGATGAAAAAATTGATCCTCAAATCACCAAATTTATAAACATAGCAGAAATTTTAAAATATGTTCATATGACTGTTACCAGAGCCTTTTTTAAAGATTTTACTCTTATTCAGATGGTCTGGATAATTTTGTTGTTGCCGTCAAGCATCGTAATAAGGTAAAAGTGAAAATTTTGAAAAAGAATCAAAGGCGAGGTGGTAAATAAAGAAATAGGATGGTGAAAAATCAAATTTCTCGATCAATTAAAATTTAATTAAACATCATTAGATAGGCTGAAACAAGGTGTAAAGTGATATAAAACATAAAATTAATTATGAATAACTCAGAGGATTTGGGACAAGTGCTCCACAAAATCGAGGCTGGTATTAACAATGTATCTTATAAAAGGAAGGGCACCAGCAAGCTGAGTACGATAGTTGCAGAAATCAAAAAGAAAGATGTTCAATTCTAAAAGTTTTGATATTATGTTGCATCTGTGAACATATCTTCAAATACATTGAAAAGCAATCGTCGAATCTAAATCGTCACAAGTGCTATTTACCAATTTATTCGGAGGCAAGTTGGAAGTTAGTAAGTGTAAACGACAAGAAAGAAGCAATTGATGCCTGCACAGCATAGATCTTTGATTTTGTCAGTCATTCAGTGTAATACAAGGAAATGGGTTCCGAAATATGGTCAAATTTTTTATTAAAATTGGAGCATAATATGGCGAAAATGTTCATGTAATTAATATATTGCCTGACTCAACAACAATATCTTGGCGAATTAATGCAATAGCTGAGGAAAAAAAAACACATCAAAAGGGAAAAGCAAAACATCAAAATTGCTGTCGGAGATCCATTAGCAACGAAGAATTACTTGTGAGCAACGTTAAAAATTCATTATAGTAGATTGAATGTTTACACTAAATTGTCTTTACTATTTAATGAATTCGACTTAAAAGATTTGGAACCAATAACTTTTGTTACTTATAAAGACAGCAATATTATAAAGGCTCTTCAAAGAATTTACATAATAAGAGATTTAATTGCGCTAATCACTTACTATCGAATATAAATAATTCCGCCTTCGATGTCACTTCAGAATTAAAAGATATTAAAAGCTGCAAACATATTGTAAAATATTTTAAAAAGGCAAATTTGCGGCATATGTTAAAAACGTCTGTGAAAAGTTATTGCACAACTAGATTGAACTCACAATTTACAATGCTCAAGTTAATAGAAAATAACTGACTGAAGATTAATGAAATCTTGATGAAATCGTCAGTCAGAAGTTTGCTGTTCTCTGGTTGTTCTCTGATTTTGATATTATACCAAAAAAAAATTAGAAGGTTCTGCTTATTAGGTATACGTTAAATTTGGTAATACCAAAGGATAATCAGTGTTTCTAAATCAAATGAAAATGATGCAGCAGCAATTTCTGCCTTTAAAAAGGAAATAATTGAAGGCATACAAGAAAAATTGATGCCAAATTTAATCGTCACCCATAAAGTGGCACCCTTTTTTGTATCCACCAACAAATCACTTCCAGCAGAACGACATGGCAATCATCAAGAAATATTGTGAGCAAGAAATTATCAAGCGGTTAAATCCAACTTCGCAACCTGCTGCCTTATCAACTTTACAGTTAACCTGACAAAATTAAGCTGATGAATCAAGTAATAATAGAATGGAATAAAATGGGTCAGTTAAGTAATGAATATGTGCATATCAGAGAAAAACTAATGAAGGAAAATTGGTTTACTAACCAGAAAAAATAGTAAATATAATTTACACCTAAAAGAACACCTAATTTTATGCATATGAAATATTTTCAAGAACACAAACAAAAAACATGCATTTACAATGCTAACAACAACAACACACACACACTCACACACACCAAAAGCACAAAACTAAAACACACAAATGTTTTGCTTAGCAAACAACAGCGCCCACACAAAATATTTACGATTGCTATAACAGACCGAGTCATTCATTTTCGATGAGTATCTTCATACTCACCTCAGTATATGCTATAACTTATGAGTCGTCTGCTATGTGCGCTACTCTATTTAGAAATATGTATGCATTCTTGTGAAGCATAGAATATCCCAGTAGTCCGTTTGGTAAGCACATGAAAAAGGTATGCATGACATCATGTTTACAAAGGAATGTGAGAAGTCATCATACTAAAAGAATGTACTGGTAATGTATCATGTCATGCGGCTAGCGAAAAAAAAACCCTTACTCTTCGTGAAATTAACCGAACGACAGATATTTTTTTGTCATATTTGTTGTTGTTGTATTCCTTAAGGAAATTTCTATACAATTATTCGAGCATGCTCAGTATTCGTGTGCATTTAAGTGCGGAGCGTTTAATTTTTCGGTGCGGATCGATTTTGTGAATTTTTGGTGTCTTGCTAAATTTATTAAATTTAATAAATTAATAAACGAATATTATAAACGAATAAACAAAAGAAATTTATAATATATTGTGAATTTGTGTTTAACAATATTAATTATTGTTTTTCCTTCGGAATTCCAGTGTAAGTTGAAATTTAAATTGAAAACATTTTTTTTGATTGCGCTTTATATACCTGGCGTGTTTTTTAAAAACTATATTTATTATTTCTGTTTCAGTCTACAGTTCTGTTGCTGTTTCCAGTTTATTTACTGGAATATTTATTTATTATTTTAATAATAATTGTTATTATTTAATTATTTGTTTATATTTTAATTTAAGTTGTTAGTTATTATTTCTCAATTTCTCAAAATCAGGACGCGATACTCAAGGAGTTGAAATTAGTAAAAGGTAACATTACTAATTTTACTAAATAAAATAAAATTATTTATGAGAATCCCTTTTTTTTACAGAAAGTAACATTGACGTTATAGCAAAATTCCACACACTCATGAACATGATGGAAAAGAGAAGCGATACAGCAGTTTCTGATAACTGCTTTCCTATTCAACCGGAGGGAATAAAAAAAAACTTACATCGAATCATCGATCGAACGTTAGTTTTGGAGTTAAATTATGATGGAATTGGCACCAAAAAAGCATTTAAGGAATTTAAATTCTTAAATGCTTCAATATTCGGTATAAAAAAATTGATGCATATATATAAATAAATAAATAAAACTAACAACTTATTTTTCTTTACAGAAGCCTTGCAAAAAGATGGCTATACAGAAAAGGAGTATATTTCGGATATACGAATAGCCATAAAGAATGTTAAAGGAATTCATTATAAACAGCAGTGCAACGACCGGAAGAAGCGCAGAGTGGAAGAAACCAGCAAATAATTTTTATTTATTTATTTAATATTTATAATAATAAAAAAAACAAAGAAAAAATACAAAAAAAAATTAAAATCTATAATTATAATATCAATAAATATTGTTTTTGTTAATTTTATTTATTTATATTAAAAAAAAATTAAAAAAAATTTAAAGCAAAAAAAATTATAATTTATAATATTGTAATTTTTATTTATTTATATTAAAGAAAAAATTAAAACAAAAAAAATTAATAATATTTATATTTAAAAAAAAATTCAAACCAAAAAAAATTATAATCTATTGTTTTTGTAATGTTTATTTATTTTTCTAATAAATTAAAACAAAAAAATATATTGTTTTTTTATTTTTTTTATAAAAATTTACATATTTTAGAATAAAAATATGTAAAATGCAAGAACATTTAACATCCTTACAACCTACTGACTTCGTAAGCTACAAAAGAAGGTGACCACCTTCTTTGGAAGCAGGTCGTAAGGCAGAAAATGATCACCTCATATTTTGCGTGCACAAGCATCGCCCATGACGATTTAGTTTACTTTGTCATGCTTACAACATGCTTCCATCGTAAAGTGCATTTGGATTCGTAAACGAATGAATTCCGTATTTCGTGCCGCATACCTTTTGCACTTTACCAAGTCATGCATGATTTCGGCGGCCAACTGCTAATAAAAGTCATGGGAATTTGGAAAGGAACTCGTCATGATGACCGGCGAAAAGTAAGCATGATGTAAGGGAAGATAGCAGCATGACGGTCCCTACTGGGATGCTATGAATCACTTTTGAGGCGAATGTGAATGCATATAAGTAGTGCGTGAGAAAAACATTCATACGCATTTAGATTTGGGCTTTTATGAGTGTACTCGAGTGTTATAATTATGACTCATTACATTTCTCAGATTTGAGTCTTTAAATATACGAAATTTATATTTTCTATCTGAAAATAAAATTGTCATCGGTACTAAACCTCGAACACCGGTGTATACCGCAACAAAACGGAAAAAAACCAGATCTCGCGTCGAAAGAGAGATAACATATGATTACAGCATTAAAGGCAACACAAATATTAAAATCAAAATTTATCAATATAGCAACATATGTACGTAATCATTGAAGCATAAAGGTTCTGCAAGTAAAAACAACGCCTAAATCTTGGTTTGACATCAAGATATCAGTTCAGCATATTAAACTATTTTGCGTTATAGCATGATGTTATAGCATTAAGTATAATTTCAAGATATTCAAAGTTTGAAGAGAAAAGCGAAACACTGATTTTTATTATCAAGTGGAAAAAATTATCAGCTGTTCAAAAAATTATTAACAAGCTAAAGTTTTCGAAGTCCTTTTTTGTGATTGAAGCTGAAACAGTTTCCAAACTATTTGCCGGAGAAGATTCAAAAGTGATATTGATGATGTAGCTGCTGGTAAGTCCAACTATCAATAACTTTTAAAAATATGCAACACAATTCAAGATTACTCTTCGGTGGTATTCACATAATATGATCCTACAACGTTAAATAATAAACAAAGAAGCCCTTATTATGAATACTTGAAGCAGACTATACAAGACGTGTTGAGTAAGAGCTTAATGCACAATGGTAAAAATCAGGCATAATGGTAAAAATGTAATCGGCTATGGATAAGTTTTTATAATTAAGAAATTGTCAAGTTGGCGAAGTAAGATAAAACAATAATGAATGTCTAATAAAGCCGCATCATTTTATTACAAGACGAAACTTCAAATATGTAATTATTGAACATATGTATTAAGCTGTCCGGTGTATTACGAGTTACCCGACAAATTCAATATTTAGGACGTTCGCGAGTTAGGCTATGTTGCATTCTAAATGAGGGAAATTCTAAGTTGTGCCGATAATGTAGTGATGTGTCGATACGTGTTGATAAATGGTTAAATGTGTGCAGTGCAAAAAATCCCAAAAAACTTCCCATTTGGTTTAACATCAACTTAGCCTAACTCACACACGTCCTTAATATTGATATTAATGTTAATGTTCACATACGTAACAGAAGCAGTGCTTTTATTTTCAGTGAAGCTCTGGTAAATTTGTTCATATATGGTTAGCCATCCACAACCAAACACTGCTGTAATTACGTCAAACACTGAAAATGATTTCAAGTTTAAATGGAATTCATTGAATTTGCCAAAGGCTGAATTGAATTAAAAATTATTATTAATATATAAAATTGTAAACAAAACTTATTGCATTTATGCGATTGTTTGTATAAGGGTTTATATGCTCTTTCTTTTTAATAAAAAGAGTTCTTATAGTTTCGTATGTGTATTTATGAATATATTTTTTTCGAATAAAGTACTCGTGTTGCTGTAAAGCTACGCTGGTGACAAAGGAGCTTTATTAAAATTTAGAGGGATTTTGAATAGCAAAAAAAGATAAAAGGATAAACACAAAAATTTATTTTAATTTTATTGAAATTTGGCTGACCATTTTAGCCAACTTTGCAAATTTCAGTGTTAATTCAAAAAAATTACATTATGATGAATTGTGGCACGAAATTTAAGGCATGTCAATCACGAAGTGCACGGCGCAGATCGAAAAATATTTAACGCATGGAAACAACTGAAGCAACGCATGCTGAATTTGGATCACACAACGATAAAAACATAAGAATGTTAACAAATAATTTGAATGAATAACCTAAGCTTTCTTCAAGCTTCAATAATCGCGTTCACTGAGACAGTGACACTACAAACCACAAAATTCCATATTAATCTTTTGTTTTTATGGACAATCAAGTTTATTCAAACACTTATCGTAATGAAATAAGAGATAAATCTTTACATGAATAAAGAACAGATTTGAAATGTAAGGAAAAATAAAGATGTGAAATTGAAGTGTATCTGCTTGAACCTGTTATCCTGTCAAATGCGTTTTCTATCGAAATCGCTCTATCTATTTAGTTACATTCTTATTGTGTCGTTATTATTTGGATCCAACCAGTTAACGCAGCATTTTCGATAAAAATGTGGCAATATTTTCTTTCTTATGTATGTCGTATATTTATTATTTTCGTAATCGGATATCCTTCCTTATGAAGAGCATAAACAAACACTATTTTTCACATAACTTGTTTATAATATAAAAAAGTTATCTACGAAAAACGAATAAAAAATCATATCACAAAAATTTTTAAATGATTTCCAAAAAAAACTTTTTGGGTCTATATTTACTTATTGTGTGAATTTATCTAGTTATTTCAAAATTTAAAAGAATAATTAAAAGTTTTGTTTCTTCTTTTTAAACTTTAGAAATAAATGTATACAAAAATTTTAATTTGAAAAATATGTTTATGTTGTGTTTCTATATTACATATCAAATCTCGTAAGGTGAACGCAGACTTTATTGGCAATGTGTACATCGGTTATTATTGAAAGTATCCCTTCAGAGATGTAGCTTTGATAAGAGACAACTGGTATACTAAATAATTTATTTGTATCATAACCATCTGTTTGAAAGGTATGTATATATTTATTTAATTCTTTCCATCAGTAAAACGATGAAATTGGACTCGAAATAATGATTTGATTTTGATATATGCATTTAATAAATATTAAAACTTAGATTAATTTTGACATTTTATGCGACAGCAAATAATTATTGAAATTTATATATACCTTGTCGTCCAACTATTTCAGCGACATGCTCAGAACTGGGTACTGGAACGCATTCCGTCATATTTTGTGATTTTTTCGATCGATCTTCCAAATTTGGTGCAAAGCAAGAAGTTGAATTGTTGCTATTTACAAAATGATTAAGAGAAACTATATTTGACACACTGTTGTTAAATAAATTATTTGTGTGCGTTCCTGTGACTGATGCAGCAGCGGCAGCAACAGCTGCACTAATAACATTTAACGTATTTATATCAAAATCATTTGACTGCTGATCAGATGGCATTATTTGATTTGAACGTAGTTGTGATAGTTGTTGGTAGTTTTGATTGGAGTGTTGCATTGTCTGAAGCTGTGCAGACGTTGCTGATAGCGATGACAAGGGTTCATTTAATCCAACCATTGATAATTCCAAAGCGAGTTGAAGTGTGCGAGGATCCTCAGCAACTGTTTGATTGGTATTATTTGCGATCATATCATTCAATATTTGAGTCGGGCTATGACATATATTGTCATTCACAAGCGATGATGCCAAACTAGCAATTGAAAGTGGCTCTTGTTGTTGCCTACTATCGATAGAATTAGAAGCTATTTGACCATTTGAATCATTACACAGAAGTAATGGTGTTGAAAGTGATTCAACATGTTGATTATAATCTCTAGATGAATGTGATGACAGAGTAGAACGAGTTATATTTGAATTCTTAACTGCAGTTGAACCCATCAATGTTATATTCGATATAGTATCTTGTGAATTAGCTGATGATATTATTGATTTTGTTGTATTATTCTAAGGAAAAGAAAAAAAGAGAGTTTGCTTTTAAATTTTTATTTACATTAAAAGAAATTACCAGTGTCGGAACAGACATTCCAGAAGTTAACGAAGCTGATGAGATTACCCTCTTTGATGGCTTAGAGTCTGATGAAACTGGGCTTATAACTACAGGAATAGTAGCTTCTGATAGATTTTCATTAATATTTAATTTAGAAGCAAAAACACTAGTTACAGAGTCTGCAACAATGGACATCATAACTTATACTTTAATATACTTTCTGTTTTTTAATTTTACATTTATCTCGTTAAAATAAATGTAGTTCGAACTGGTATTTAGGTTTCTTATAACATCTCAAATGGTGTATTGTCAATCGTAATGCTTCACATGCTTTAGTTTCTGTTGCTTAAATGTTTATTCTGTATTTATTTAATCCATTTGAAAATTCACTAAAAATTAAATTATTTTTATATTAATATATGTTTGTAGAGGTTTTTAGTCAACACGATATTTATAAAATATATTGATGTATTCTTATTGTTTTCAATTTTATATTAACAGTGTTATTTGATTAAAGGAATAATAACTAACTAAGATATTTTCGAACAGCGAACTAACAAAATTTATTCTTTGCCTTTACAAAATTATATTATCTATAATTCAGAAACAATCAGAAAATTAGTTACAATAAAAACTAATAAATAAAAAAGAAAATATTTTCTGCTCGAAACAAGTATAAGAAATTCATTCATACTATAAGCGCCACCAACAATATCTCTTTAGGTATTTGCCGCTTTACCGAAAGGAATTCAATTAACTTTTCAATTTATTTAAAGATTTTGAAATTTTTGACGTTTTATTTACTATTTTACTATTAAATATTCGAGAATAATTATATTTTACAATTATGAACACAATATTTTATTTAACTAGTATTAAAAGCCGCATCAGTAACTGAGTTGTTTAGTGAAAAGATAATTATATTTCAGAGAGATGGGTGTGTACATTAAACCCCCTAACAAAAAAAAATAAGGATCTCTGCAACCCCAAAAAATGTCTGGATATTCT
Organism: Teleopsis dalmanni; assembly: GCF_002237135.1. Classification (NCBI taxonomy): domain Eukaryota; kingdom Metazoa; phylum Arthropoda; class Insecta; order Diptera; family Diopsidae; genus Teleopsis; species Teleopsis dalmanni. Next base: position 101,861,812 of record NC_051847.1, on the reverse strand, counting down.
TATAAACATTATAGTTATACAATACGAAAATAAAAATGTGTATTTGTAATACATGAATTCTATATATGCGGCAATGGAAAAATGAATATTTTTTCAGAACTCCCTTCGAGTTTAAGGGTGATTTAAGATGTCAACTTCGTAAGGCAAGCGTGTGTTAGTGCGCCGAAAAACGAAGACAGGTGTGGACATAAAACAAATGTGAATGTACACTCGCTTATAATAGTATACATTTTTCGTTAGCTTGTTCTGGAATTTTTCGCCTTAGAATCTGCAAACAGAAATGTTAATTAACATTTATGCCATTATGCATTTGAACATTATATATGAAAAATTAATAATTAATATTAAAGTAATGAAATTATTTAATAATAAAAACTTTATACATAAATTTACTCAAATTAGATGATACTTTTAAATAAAATATTTTTAGTTGTTTTGTATTTTTTAGATTATTTGTGCAGGCACACGTACATAAGTTATATATATCTCAAAACAATTTTCATATTTTTCTGTTATTGGTGCGTATGTTATAAAATCGTATGCACAAAATTGTTTATTTCGTTTAATTGTTTATTTCTAACTATTAGTTCTGGCTTTAGTATCGATAATTATCTGTATGGGGAAACACTAAATTTTATTAAAAAACAGATTTAAATGAAATTAAAGTTAATAATCTCACCAAATACAAAACTGAGTTTTATTTATTTGCAGTTTACTTCACTTTAATTTGTTTTAAGTACCGAATGATTTCTTGTTACAATTTACAATTCGTTAAGAAAAATATGTATGTTGTATGCGTGGCCGGTGTTCGTTGCAATATTGCAAATTAGCAAAGATGCTGCGCATTCCAAAATGTTGCGATATTTGAAAATACATCTACTCGGTTTGTATATAATTTTGTTACCATTTACATGGGATTTTATCCAATAGCACTAGCCGTATACATATTTTAGTAGTTAAAGTAAACATAAAAAAGCCGCATGACAGAATCATTGTTTTGTTTTTCTTCTTTCATTTTCAAGATAAAAGACAAGAACGAATTATATATTTACTTCAATAAATCCAAGCCACATAAGTATACACCAATACTAAAATACCATGAAGATATCAATATAATTTGTATTAAGTTTTTATTTTAATATTTAATATTCATCACAGAAATTTGGTTTACATACAAATAGTTAGATTTGCAAAAATAACCTTTTTATTCACATAGTACTCTATTACAGTTGCATACAAAACTTTACTAACGCCTAGCGCGCACTACTTTCATTCAATTCAATCAAACTGGCAAAGTATTACATCCAAGAATCTATGCTCATATTGACTAAGTTGCCATTGTTTTCAATTTCCTTATTCTACTTGTTCTGTTGGGATAAAAATTTGTTTTAAAAGTACTCAAATACTCTCA
>NC_051847.1:101788152-101860301 GCF_002237135.1 Teleopsis dalmanni | reverse complement strand
CAACCGCACAAGTATAATTCGCTGTCAGCTTTGTTATGCTTGTCGTGTGTGCGTATGTTCGCGCTTGGCTTTGTTTTGCTTGTCGTGTGTGCGTGTGTTCGCGGTTGGCTTTGTTTTGCTTGTCGTTTGTGCGTATGTTCGCGGTTGGCTTTGTTTATTTGTTTAAATAATTTTTTACGTAGAGAATTTTAGTAAACATAGTAAGTTTATGTAGGGCGGAAATTTGTGCAAAATTCCGTCCTTACATTTCCCTCCTTCTTCGGGGGATTTGAACTGGACTACTTCGTTGAATGGTTTCGTGTCCGCTTTCTAGGATTCCTAAAAACTTTGAGGAATTCATCTTGATGTGTACTGGTGTAATCATAATCCTGCTCACGTGGTACATCTGGACTCTGACTTTTCGACTCTGTGATGAGTATGAAACTTCGCTGACGCGGTACATCTGCACTCTGACTTTTCGACTCTGTGATGAGTTTTAAACTTCGCTGATGCGGTACATCTGGACTCTGACTTTTCGACTCTGTGATGAGTTTTAAACTTCGCTGACGCGGTACATCTGGACTCTGACTTTTCGACTCTGTGATGAGTTTTGAATTTCGCAGACGTGGTACGTCTGGACTCTGACTTTTCGACTCTGTGATGAGTTTTAAACTTTGATGACGCGGTACATCTGGACTCTGACTTTTCGACTCTGTGATGAGTTTTGAATTTCGCAGACGTGGTACATCTGGACTCTGACTTTTCGACTCTGTGATGAGTTTTAAACTTCGCTGACGCGGTACTTCTGGACTCTGTCTTTTCGACTCTGTGATGAGTTTTGAATTTCGTAGACGTGGTACATCTGGACTCTGACTTTTCGACTCTGTGATGAGTTTTAAATTTTTCTGACGCTGTACATCCGGACTCTGACTTTTCGACTCTGTGATGAGTTTTGAACTTCGCTGACGCGGTACATCTGGACTCTGACTTTTCGACTCTGTGATGAGTTTTAAATTTTCCTGACGCTGTACATCTGGACTCTGACTTTTCGACTCTGTGATGAGTTTTGAACTTCGCTGACGCGGTGGTACTAAGCACCTACAAGGTGTCTGCTCTTGTGGATTTTCTTGCTGGGCTTTTAAATAATCTCGAGGTTGTACGCGTCGTGTCGTTATGCTTGACTTTGGTAGTGATGCTGAAGTCACATTTCCAGTTATAAATGCTGTTGCTTGCTTAGCGGTTGATTGGTTCTGAGGCTGATTACTTCGTTTCTGATCAGGAATGGACGACTCGAAGCTTAGACTATGGATAATTTTATCCCGTGCTGGCATATTGGGTATGCTTCTCATTGTATTTTGTACCACCATCGCTTGAGGGGACTCGACTATCATGCGCCCTACGTTCACTTCACGGACACGATTACGGCTCACTTTATCCTGTTCTGTACTTAGTTCTTCGAAGTCATCGGCAAGTGTTGTTAATTCATTTAGGCTTGTAAACTCTGAACGTTTAATGTACATCCGGTAGTCTGCCTTCATGTTTCGATACACCCGCTCCAATTGCGAATCTGGATCCATGCCAGTGTGTCGCATTAGATTTATAATGTCAAGTGAGTAATCCTTGAAACTTTCTTTTGTCTTTTGTAGTCGTGTTCGTACCTCATTTTCTAAGTTTTCGAAATATCTACATGATATGAAGAATTTGAAGAAATCTTCCTTGAAGCTTGACCAGAGGGGCCAAGGTTTCTGGTTGTTGCGGTACCATCTTAATGCTTTATCTTCAAAGAGTATTGGCATCATCTTGGGAATTAGATTAACATCGATACTGTACATAGCCGCCAGTTCCTCTATGTGATCGATGAAACCTAGTGGATCCTTACCACCGTCATATTTACAGGACCACTTCTGTACCTCTTCAACCACCTGAAGGTAGGAGCGCACTGGAGGATTTATTGAACTTCCACATGTTCCTGGTATTCCTCTTGATCCCAACGACATTGTTCCTTGTTGCGATATTCGTTAATATTTTATTCTCTGGATCGTAATTTTTTTATTCAAGCCTTGACCACTGTGATTTGACCAATCAGGTCCCTGGTAATTCTTTTTCTTTCCACTTGGAATACTATCGAACTCTAGTCCCTGCTCGGGCGCCAATTGTAACGACACGGATTCGTCGTTTTAATTTTGCTGAGGTATTACTCAGTCGCGGTCCGGGTCGTTGCAATAAATTTGTTTTATTGACTAGTTCGAAGCTGGTAAACCAATGAGTGGAAAGTAAAAGACCGTTTGTTTTTATTATTTTAAAATTTTATTTATTAAAAAAAAAGCTTATTTTAAATAACTTATTCTAGTCTTGATTCTACTCAGTAAGTTTTATCCAAAGACGTCAGAACATCAAAGGGTTTTTTTCAAATCTACGTAATTAGTTTCTAGCCAAAGACGTCAAAACATCAAAGGCGTTTATAAAGTCTATTCAATAATTTTTACCCAAAGACGTCAGAACATCAAAGGGTTTTTTCCAAATCTACGTAATTAAATTCTAGCCAAAGACGTCAAAACATCAAAGGCGTTATACAATCTACTCACAAGTTTCTACGAATTTATTTAGCCTTAGCGTCGAAACACTATAGGCTTCTAAAAGTGGACTTAGCGCTGGAGTAGTGATCTACTCACTTCGGTGTGCCGGTGCTAAGTGATCTTTCATATAAAATCTCCGCTATTTATATACGACACTTTGCTTTGCTTAATTGCACGCACAACCGCACAAGTATAATTCCCTGTCAGCTTTGTTATGCTTGTCGTGTGTGCGTATGTTCGCGGTTGGCTTTGTTTTGCTTGTCGTGTGTGCGTGTTGCGGATCATGGTCAGTGCGTAGGTATTCCTCCCTCCCCGTCGCACAAAACAAAAACAAATGGAAGAAATGAACTGTAATCTTAGGTTTGGCGTGCGATATACGAAAATAAAAATCTTATATAGCTGAGTGTTAGGATTACTTTAAAAGTAACAAAAAAGCAATCAGGGAGGCCAAAAGTAATGACTAGAAGAAATTTTGTAAGTGAATTAAATCAACCTCACCACTGCTAAACTCAGCAATGTTCTATTCAAGACAAGTGCACCCTTCTTTTCTTTAGAAAGCGTATAGCACATGGGTCGAAAACTCTGCTGAGAAACTAACAATACTGTTAGATATTAAATTCCATAACTGTGAAAACTGCGCTAGACAGTAACTTAATTGTTTTGGTAGGTATATCATCACAAGTAGGTGAAGTATTAGACACAGCAAAAAAATCAGCCATTCCATTGACAGTTTCTCTTTGTAAAAAATCGTCAAGTTTGGAGGGTATTTTCCCTATCATGTTGCAAAACATTGTAGTTCCATGGTTAGGAGAAATTTGCAAAGCATGGCTTCAGTTTAGTTACATATGACTTAGTTGGAGGATGGTAAATATCGTTTTTATACCTTAAGTAGGAAAAATCAGCCACTTAAAACCAATAGTGGAACGTTTTCAAATTTCAAAATCACAGGACGCTTACCTCAAGGAGTGATCTACCAAAAAACAGCTTTACATGAGGAAGCCATATACGTGAGAATTTTGCTGGATAGTTAGCTAATCGGAAACACAATCACCTAAATAAATATACCACCAAAAGCGGCAATGTTAATTTCTTAGTTTATAACTATGACTATCGTGGTGGGAGAGGAAAAGGTACCATTAACAAAAGAAAACCACTAAGCAATACTAGTTTCAGTCAGTATTGTCTGAAAAAGCATATTCGTAGGATTCTTTGCTGAGAAGTGACTGTCCACTACATACTCTGAGACAAAATAGTAAGTAAAGAAATTTGTAAATTTTTTTTCTTACATAAAACAACAAATTTATAATTACAAATCACATTATATACATCAAACAGACAGTACTCCCACGCAATATTATTGTCGAATTATGTACTTGAAAAGACGGACATTAAAAATTGTACCAAAATTTTGTGTTCATTTATTTAAAATACTTTCCTGAAATTGTTTTTATACACAACTGCAAACTGCAAAACAGTTTTTTTTTATTTAATTTGTAAACAAAATTTTTGAAATAAGTTTATTAAATAAAATTATTAAATAAATTAATTAAACTAAAATTGAAAATTTATATGCCCATTTTTTGTACATTTTGTAAAATACATTTATTTTTTTACTAATATTTAAATACCAAAATGTAAACTAAGAATCAAAGTAAGAAAACTACAAGAGTCAGAAGAGTATTGAATTGCATCATACTGCGCATATCAATGGAGATCTAACTGAGTAAAAGTCTGTAACAGCGACAAATACACAACTCAGCTGGTAAAAACTTTGGTTGTACTACATTACAGGTCGGTTAAAATCGTATATTTTGAAAGTAAGTGAACATTCTACCCTATCAAAGTTAAGTACTTTGATTATAGTGGAGTTTCTTGCCCTATGATTGTTGTTAATTAGTGCCGTGGATCGTTGTTACTGGTTGCTTTAAGAGATATTCAATAAAAATAAGTTTTAAGAAGAAGCTCTAGTGTGTCAGCAAAACAATTTGTAATGGTACCGTCCGGTGGCTTTAGTATAATTATTAGATTAGTAACCCCAATAGTGAACAGTGAATTTTGTATTCTCGCAGAATTTATGACATCTTTCAGGCTCTAACAAAAGTTTTTCCGATTTTCTTTTTGATTCCCTTAATTCTTTGTTATATAATATAAGGTATTTCCTTTATTCTTCCCATGTATTGTTTTTCTTTGTATCGTTAATTTTAGAGCTTGCTATTTGACCCAACTTAGCAAAGTTCCGTATTCCATAAGAAAACGCTTTTCGCCGAGGTTGTTAACCTTCTCACCTGACTGCTGATTTCTGCTCAACTGCAAAGGCCAGACTGACATTACAGCCTCTTTAAGCTCTTTTAAATGTATGCCTTGTATATGTTGTCTTTATTCTGACCCTGTAAGCTGTCCAGGATCCTAGAAATCTCTACGGTCTGATAGTTGGAAAAGTACTCCATTGCGCTTCGAGAGTGAGATATTTTAGAATCATCTGTGGCTCATAGTGAGGCGCCTTCCTATGATAACGCATTGGTGATGGTAGCTTTTAACTATTCTGTTGATGCACCATCTTTGTAATGCAGAACTGTGTATACTGCTTTGTAGATAACGCCCAGAAATGCTGGTAATTTTGCCTGTTCGTTTCCGGCTACTATTTTATCCAGAATGAGTTTCTGGAAGAAGTCCATATGCTCTGTTGTTAGTGGCGTATTGGGATAGTCCCTTACGACCACTACGATTTTGATGTCTGTCCCCACACCCTTGTAGATGGCAGTGGGCTACCTCTTGGTTGTTTCGGTAGGGTTGTTAGCAGAGTTAGAGGTGGGAAGTTAGTCATCTTTAAGCGAAACGGCTTTTATGTCTCTGGAGGTGTTTGTTTGGTCGACTTATGCCTCTTAGGGCCATATTTAACTTTTCGCCCTTGTTTGTCCTCTTTTGTACTAAGTTCTTATTTGAAGAGATAGGTGAATCTCTTTTTAAACCCTCAGCAGAGAAATGACCTTACTGAAAAGCATGTTAGCTGTGGTCCTTACAACACGTAAGGATGGAAATTTGTGCCAATTTCTAACCTACATAAACTCAATTACGCAACACCACTCTAAATAAATTACGAAGAAATCTGAAATTAAAATACATGAATTAACATTTAACATAATTATTAGAAACTATTTACCAACAGCCACCCAGCCTGCACGCAACTGCAACACGTGAAGTAATGTGAAACTGCGACAAAATATATTGATTATAAATAGAGAAACATATTTTAATAAAATTATAAATATATACCTTCTTCATTTATCCTCGTAAATTTATTTAAATAAATAAATAATAATTTATTTATAAATGATGTATTAATATATTTATAAATAATTAAATATACGACAAATGCACTAGCACCGGCACTTACAGAGCGCTTTTGTTAAAAATATAAACAAACATTTACAAACGTCAAAAATGTCAAAAGAATTCGCCGCAAAGAGATAACAAGTTTGTAAGGCATACAACTTTGACAACAGTACGAAAGCAAGAAACGTAACAAACGGGAAAGTAAGCAAAACACCTTCAAATTACAAGAAATGTTTGTATGTGCGCTGCATAAAAAACTGGTCTGATCAGTGTAAAATACGGCTCATTTTGGTAGGATTTTAGTGAGTCTTGTATGATCGCTTAGTGGCATTGTATATAAAAAGATAAATAAATAAATATAAGAATATTGTCTGATACAGCGGCAGTTTTAAGCCTAAGTGTATAATATATAAAAAATTTATATATAATTGTTTACAAGTATAAAGGCGGTTTTAAGTCAACGTACGTTAACACTATTATATACATATATTGTGTAAATAAAAATAAATATTTTTGCTAACCTTTTTTATTCAAACAGGTAGAATCGCAGGGCAAGCAACGAAAGACCAAGGACCAACTTACGTCGTTGACGTTTTCCCAAGAGCCACATCAGAAAGTACAAGACCAACGCCGTCAATTTCAAAGGGCCAACCAGTATCATCAACAGTTTTTAAGGTTTTCAATTTTAATGAAATGATAATATTTTAAATAAATCTTTCTTTAAAATTGAACACATTATCTTTATTTTGAAAAGGCCTGTACTAGCAAATACAAATATGTTGTAGCGACCCCTGAAAAGAGACTGAGGATACCCCTACAAAGAATAATAACGAACCGAAAAATTCGTGTCGTTACAGTGTGAACCCCCAACTTTATACATAAAAGGTTTAAATTGTCATACGTCAACAACTAAATTTATTATAATATTATATATATAAAAGTTCTAAATATTAGTTGAATTATAATAAAATTTTGTATAAATGTAATATAAAACAATAAACTACCTCTCACGTTATTGTTCCAATCAAAATAATTAATACGACGACTCTTGCGCAAGAACTTAGTATATCTCAGAAAAATGATGCAAATGAAAAAGTTTTTGACCCTACATGAGGAAACTCTGCAAAAGCATCGCTGATTACTACAGCGAGAAGAGCACAGTAATACTTTTTAGCAACTAGAGCATATGCTTTACACTAGATCAATGCTAGTATATTAAGTACCAGAGAAGGAATTTGTCACCGACACTGACGAAAGTATTTATAGAATTGGCAGCGTTCTTCGTACCTAATTGACGGTGGAGAAAAAGTAGTGGCATATTATAGCAGGGTTCTTGCGAAGCTGAAGGCAAACTATTGTATTACCCGCAAATAACAGCAGAAGAATGAGTGAAAAACCGTTACAAGTACCTATACAGCTAACGATATCGTTTGAAAACGGATCACTAAGTATTAAGATGGTGTTGCAATTCGATTGAATGGCAGCACGTCTGACTCTGAAATAGAGCACCAGAAGGTTTTAAATCAACCATGAAAATGAAGATGAGTTGCCAGGGGGAATGAAAGCATTGCTGCAGAAATAAATCGAAAAAAGTAAAAGTTGATATTCGGTTGACAGGTCTGTAAACGAAAGATGACTGGAATTCTACAGTATCAGAAACAGTCAGCTAGAAGATCCTGATTTGCCAACACTTATGGTATCCAGAGAAAATTGGGGTACGGCCAACCAAGACACAGATAAGCAAAATATTTAGATATGTACATTATTAAATAAAAAAACGGTTCATAACCAGACGACATGGTAGAATGGTTTAATCGCACTCTAAAAACTAATATGAAAAATTATAAGTAAATATCAACGTAATTGGAGCAAACAGGTCCCAAAATATTTAGTAACTTCTCGATCAGCAAAATTCGAGACAAAATGGTACAAAGCTGTGCACGTAGTCTTCGTCTCTGTACCTGTCTTTCGGCTAATGCTACCGAACACAACTGCACTAATACCTAGTCCAAAGCTTATGTTCCAAATACTTAAATAATTCAAGGCCTTTGCAGAACATCGCTAACTCTATTGCTTTAACGCCCATCTTATTTAGTATATTTAGAATACAATCCACTACTAGTAGCCACAGTTAAGTGAAATAAATCCATTCACCTTTTTGGTTTACGTCTGCTGACTTATTTAATTTCAGTTGTGCTACCCAACTTTGTGTGAATATTCCTTGAGCTCTTCCTCTAAACGAATTCTGGTAAGTCATGAATAGCTTTCGTATTTAAGGCCTCTTCAATATTTAAAACCGTTACAAACAAGTATTGTTTAAAATGAATTGATTTTTCTACAGTACGAATGACCGCATGTAAAGATGTTTTCGTAGAAGTAAACCTTGAAGTAAGCACGCTAAGATTTTGAAATTTGAAAACGTTCGACTATTGGTCTTAAGTGAAGCGCTACTACCCTCTCCATTGTGTTCAGTAAAAATAAGAATAGACAGTATTTGGATTTTGTCTGTATGATCATACGCGTGAACTTTACCTTCAGCTAGTTTTTAGTATTCTTGTTAAGAATGAATATAGCCTTCTGATATCTTTGGCGTCGGATCATTGCCTCAGGCATATTTGTCTTCACAGCAGATGCATTGTAGCTGGTATGTTTGTCTACCGGTTTTCGTGTAATTAATCACGTGGCTACTACTACGTGGTTTTGGAGATTTCCTGATTAGCTTCCAAAAAGTCGTCTTAAGACCTGATTAGCTCATAATATGTGTTTTTTATTGTGAGTATTTCTGTTCCCACGAGAGTACGGGAAAGAAAAGTCATCTGAAACGTAGGCTTCTAAGCTTCGCAAAGACTGCTTGAAACCGGAAATCGAGTCAATGATACTTAAAAAAAATCTAGATGTCAGTCAGACAATATGCTTATGGGTGATGTGCAGATACCGTTGAACGAAAGAAGGACTGCCATCGAGCGGATTGAAATCCACAACGGCCATGAAACAGCACACAACAAGAAATATTCTCTGAAAAGTTCTATTCCTGTTTGCAGTACCTTAATGAGTATTTAGATGTTGATCGTTATGTGAAATTTGCAAAGTGATGATCAAGAAAACGTTGGCCCCTTAAACAGCGCAGCCATAAATAATTACAATACTTTTCTCGGAACAGTATTTCAGTGTCCGCCACTTAAAATTGGTTATATCAGACACAATTACAAAAGAGAAAATAAGGATTTAAAACAAGGAGGTGGCAAAACAGCACCGGGGCTAGATAGCATGCCAAATACCATAATGAATAAAGCAGTTAAAGTCGAATCTAAAATATTCCTAAAATTCCTTGATATCTGCTTAAAGATATTGAACCTTCTTCTTAGAAACATTAACAACTCGTATTACTTCTAAAACCGGATAATCAGAACAACTATCATCGCATTGGTACTGAATATTAATACTACCAATGTAGAATTCTCGAGAAAGTATGAACTCAATCAACTCCAATCCATAAGCACTAATAGGAGCTGCTAAAAATTCAGAATGCAGCAATAATATTCGATCCAAAAATACAGTGAAAACTTCACATTGAAATAATAGCAACAAAGGCTGTCAAAGATTTAATGACACTGCGTTTCATTAAATTTATATCTAAAACCTAGCTTATAAGCAACTCCAGCTTTAAAGCACTGGAGTTAAAGCACTAAACATTGTGCAAGAGCTGACGAAGTCGATTCTACAGCAAAGAAAAAAAAACCTTTACAGCTTCATGAACAGAGATGCCGACACAATAGAAATGATTTCTTGAGAGTATCAAGTAGACAATTGCTCAACAGGAGAAAGTCTAGACCTATTGTCGATTTGAGTCGGCTGTAAGTATGTAATAGTGCTTACAGTAATAGTATTTTTACTCACAGAGTTATCGATAACACACTTAAATATGGTAGTTTGACATCACTCTGACAAGAGATAGGAACATTTCAATAAGTGGTCGATTCTATCACTTATTTATTTTTTATCACTTATTTGTATAATTATTAAATTATCTGCTGTAATCATCCAATTTGATATATGAAAAACTTATACATAAAGAAATTACTAATTTAACACTTCAAGCAATCAGAATTCTCCCGAATAACATTGGTAAAAAGTTAGAATTATGGTATACGGATTTATCTCTAATATTAGCATAATATTTAGCCATTTTATATAAAAAAACCGTTTTCTTTTAATAAAAATGACATTCACTCACTAAATTTATTCAATCTATTATATACTAATAGGATAAAGATCCATTTCAAATTACTTTGCAAGATGGTTAATGTGCTAAACTTGCGTATGATTATTTAATTCTTCAAAGATAAAATAAGTGAAAATGCTATATTATGAAAATTATGCATGAAATCAAAGTTACCGTTAATGAAACAGGGCTAGAATACAAGGAAATGATGATAATAAAACCAATATTGCTTCATGGATAGAATGTCCGATTTAAAAAAATTACTTAAAATAATATTATAGTGAAGTGGAAGTGTAATTTAACAGCTTCAATAGAGAGGGGAGTTTAATTTAAGACCACGAAAAGTTTGACGGTTTTCCGCTCTTCAATCGTTAGTAGTTATATTCAGTAAGATAACAACATTATAACCTCAACCGAATTGAAATGGTGGGTTTGTTTCACTTAAAGAAATTCTGAAACTAAGTTTCATTGTAAGGATGTAAATAAGGATTGATACTTTTTCTTGGTACTTATTTTGTTTTGCACATTAAGATTAAGTCTTAAGATTAAGGTAGTAACAACTACAATATCCGCTTCATAAATTAAACAATAGAAGTAAATGCTGGAATATTTAAAATTATAAACAGAGTACTGTAAACCATTTTTGTACAAGATTATTTTAATTAGTGAACACAGATAATCTCTCTTATGTAAACGATATTAAAATTAATATTCTTATATTTATAATTTTTCAGTTTTATTACTTTCAACTAATTCTTAATTAACTAATTCTGTTGATGGGGTACAGTTTCGCTAATTTAATGAGATCTTTTTAAATGTAATAGAATATGCAATAAAATATAATTAAAGTTCAAATTAAAGAGTCATATTTACGAAGAGTAGACTGTTAAAAAATAACATTCTTAAAAAATAAATAACATAATATAGCAAAATTATTTTACCCACCGACAAGAGAGATATATCAAACGGATCTGATGCAAGAGGTAATTGATTTGAAGTAGTCACTAAAAAAATATTAAAATGCAGAAAATATATTAAATTGAAAACAAGTTTTGTTCTTTTGTGTACAACAGAGAAAGAATTTGCAGATCTCAATTCAAAAAAAGAAGGTATGGAATAAACAAATTGAAAAAAAAAGGTTTAATAAAAATTTTTTAAGTTGATAAAGCAGCAATAAACTGAAACCCACAAGGGCATCAACGGAGAGATACTAGTAGACCTGCAGTGACTTGGAAGCGAAATATACAGACATAAACTAGCAAATCGATTAACGAGTTACGATATACTGCACAAAATAGAGATAGTTGGAAAAACTTTGTTGTATCCTTAAGCTCCTAAATGGAGTATGGAATTTAATAATAATAATAAGTTGATAACTTGAATCTTCATCAAGTATTACATTTCTAACTTCAATTCAGAGTTCCTTTTGAAATACTAACCTCTAGAACATTAGTTGTAATAGCAACGACTTACATTAAAGTAGGCTTTAACAGTCTCTTGCATTTATTAATGCTCTTACCGATTCCAGAATTAAATCTTAACAACTTGGGTTTCCCCGTTGATTATGTATGTAAGTATATTTAAAAAATGTATGGATAATTGCAATAACATTTGAAAATTGGTTTCAACATCCTATTATGATTTATATATAATGTTTTATTTTCATTTTTTAGTAATCAAGAAATGCTTTAATGAAAAGTTAAACAAAAAATATTTTTGCACATGGTCACAATATATTTTACATGGCCACAATAGGACGAGAGCAAAGAAAGAAATTTATATATTTTTGTGGTATATATGGCAAATATGAATACTTTTCGCGAATTTGGTATTTCTTTTGGCATATCAAAAGCTTCTGGGTGGAGAATAATTATTTAGCTTATATCAATTGAACACTAATTTATAAAAAACGCACTTGCTAATAAGGCAATAAGTTTAGATCATTTTTATTTTTTATTTTTTTTGCAGTATGTGGAAAGCATCGAAAGCCACAGTATGAGACTTGATAGTGGGTTCAAATCACCTCTCAAACCACCTCTTAGGAATGAAAGGAGAAGAAAGGCATGGAGAATAATTATTTAGCTCATATCAGTTGGACACTATTTTATAAAATACACACTTGCTAATATAGCAAAAGTGGAAGCCACGAAAAAATTTCTACACATATATTAAAACAAATGCACCACACCATAGCAAGTATTCTTATTTCAAAAGGAAGCATTACTAAAGCTTCATCTTGCAGGCAGTTTGCGATGAAAATGATCATTTTATAGGCTGTATGTTACACAGCCTGGTTCCTTACATGACAGTCGAATTTTGCATAGATAACAACTGTATAGTTAAACATCATTTCCAAACAAATTTCCCAGCGGTTCTTTTCTTTTAGGAGATTCTGCATATCTGCGGTTCTGCATGAAATGGAACAACAAAGAACACCTTCAATAATAAATTTAATTATGTGCGCATGCATATAGAATAATATATGCTGTACACAGAATGATGCAGTTCATAATGAATTCATTCAGAATGAGTATACTGGATAACAGATGGAATTTAGTAAAGCGATATATAATTGATACAAGTGCCATAACGAATCATGGTTAACATCGAAAAATTGCATACTGATTCATTTACAAATGAGTTGTAAAGAATAAAGCATATTCTACTAGCAAATTGTGTATTGTTCTGTTTTAATTAAATAAAAAAAAATCCAAATTAATGAATATATAATTCATTTTAAATTGTTTGATTTTAATAAATTATCAAACTACACGTTTGCAATAATAATAAAACGTGAATAATTAAACTAATAATTTTAATTATAGTAATAATTAAAACATTACTTTAACAAAGAAATAAATAATAATGACATATTTAATAAATAAATACATAAAATAAATAATAACTAAATGAAATCAATAATACATAAATATTAATGTAGATCTGTTTATTTTTTTACCGCACCGTTGCATCACATTGCCCACCACATTTGCATTAAAATACGTTCCACTTTTTTTTTTACATACATTCCACATTGAAACAGAATGTGAACCAGATCAAGTGCTGGTGCACCCCATAGTTTTTGTTTTGCATGTAAAATTGAGCTGAACATGTTTGCTGAAACGCAGCTATATTGTAAGATTATAATATTAATTTTCCTAAATGCCACATGCAGATGCTATATGCAAATATAATTCACATAAGTAGGGAGGTCTAAGGAATGATTAAGTCATTAAAACGGTCTAGTATACCATATCCTTAAATATTTTAACGCTCAGCTAAAACTTCAAGCATGTATTTATTTATAAAGTGAATTAGTAGGTGGTGATTAAGAGATTAAGTCCTTGATATTTAATAGAATCTCAGTTAGAATCTAACTTATGCTTTTACCTAAATAAAATAATTGTTTAAATGTTAGTGTACTGACGAAGAATAAATTGGTAAAGAAAATATTTGTTTTTGGTTTAGTGAAAATTTTAAACTGGTAACGTCGTGGTACAAAGCTCTTTGGTGCTTTCAAAACCTAACAGTTTTCTCTTTGTTGCCAAACGTGTATATTTCCTGTACACTATGGGTCTCACAGTTTCTGCCAAATGAATGTTATTTTTTTTCTTATTGACATTTAGTAAAGCTTGTTTTAAGGGTTGCTTACGTTGCGAGTGCTCACGTAAATACATATTTTGTCTCTTTGAAAATTCAGGAAGTGGTTGGTAGAGTTTTTCATTTTTATCGATAGGGTGCTATTTTATTTCAATTTCTTTAGTTCGAATTTGATATTAGATTCTCTTGACTTTAGTTTGAGTAAACATATTTTGGTGATTTTCAATGCAGTTTAATTATTATATTTTTGTGTAAGGCCACAAAGAAATGGTGAACAATTTTTATAATTCGCATTCAAACAATAACAGTTTTTGATGTTAATAAAATTAATCATATTGTATAAATATTCTAAAATAATAAATTATCTCGAAAAGTGAGTGAGTTTACTAAAGCCAATTATGTAATAAAATTTATTATAAATCATTTGAGTTTCTGTACCCCTAAATAATGTGCAATAATTAAGTAATATTACACTAATATTAATAGAAGTGCAAGAAATATTTAATTTTTTGCCTTTTAATAAGTACACAAGCTTAATTTATTTACAATTTGCAAGATGTGTTAAAAGGAAAATTTTAAATTGTTTTTAATATCGTATCGTACCACAACCCTTAGCAATGTGCATGTTATATGTATGTGTGTATGTATATAACTCACATAGCATCAGCATACATTAGTGCAGCTAATTTTAACCAAAAATTATACGTACAAGAGAGACAATTATATTTTTTAAAGTATCTTTTATGGTGCGTTCTGCAACCCTCAGGACATAAAAAATAATAAAACATAGAATTATTTATAAACTTTTTCATTATGCGCAAGAAAAACTTCGTAAAATATAAAGTACTATTATAAAGCAATGTTATAACAAATACGCCGTAAGAAACAAGTAATATATATATATATGTTACTTTATTTAAATATGTATGTATTACATAAAAGTAATAATTATGTTTAAAAATATTTAGTAAATAAATAAATAAAAACAGTACAACACTTGGTTATTAATCCGAAAATAGTTACGTATATTGTGTAAAAATTAGGAGATATCGGACTCCTCCGATATATATAGTTCGTATATAATTTATACATTGTTTGGCATTGCTTAAAATAAATAGTAATAGTTATTGGAATAAGATACTAAGAAAACATATCCAAACGTTTTTATTTAATATTAACTAGTACTGATGTTGAAAGAGAATGTCAAAAGGATGGGCACTGATGATGTTTCTGTTTAAATTTATTGGTCGTGCGAGACTTCATCTGTTAAAAACGATTGAATCTAGTAAAATAATCATTAAATGACCATTTAATTAATAATTTGTTATAATCACTGAATATACAAGATGCATAAATAAAATCCTTGTTTAATTTGAAATAAAATTAATAATAAAAACAAATTTATTACTTTCGCAGTTAATGTATTTCTGATCACATCTAAAATGGATTAATTAATAATGATATAATTTATATGGTAAAACTGAGCAATAGTGCTATTGCTAAAATAATAACACAACAAAATTAAATAATTAATGAAACCACAGATCTGTTAAATGAATATTGTAATTTAACAAAGAAAAAACGTAATAACGTACCAGCTGAACAAAATATAATTCCAATTTCGCTTGTACCTCAGGACATGCCTGAAGACAATGATCTTTCACATAAGGTAATCACCGGAAGAAATCAAATGATTGAAACCACGGATAAAGGCAAAATGGTTATGGTACGAACCATACTTGAAGACATTAGTCAAACTGCTATACACTCTAATGCTTACCGTCATCAAACTAATAATCCGGAACATTTATTTACTTCAAATGATCACAATCAACACCATAATGACCATATTATGCATGAACATCCTTTACATGGCGCGGAAAGTCCAACTGTGGACTTCATTACTTCAGAAGTTACATTTGATACTTTATCAGCAGATTCTTCAAACATCTCAAATACCTTACATATTATTGACGTTAAACAGGAAAATAATAAGTATGTTGTAATAAATAATAACCACAACAGTGATTTGCATAGCTGCATAGAAGTCCCCTCAATAGGAATAATGAATAAAATGTCTTCAGATACCGTTGAAGTTACATTGAACCAACATCATCATATTCAACAACAACAAGATCAGCTACAATATAAACATCACTACATAAATCAACATCAATCGATTATTGCTCGTAACCATATTCAACAACAAAATTCGATTATAAATCAACGTCAGAGTCACAACTCTCGGTCTCTTCAACACTCATCATCTCACCAAGAACCTTTATCTGTTATTGTGCAACCACATGATGACTCTCATGATTCTTCAACTCAGATTTTGAGCCCAGAGTTGGGTGTAGTCGGTGTTGTGGGATGTGGTAGCTCACTCAGTGAGCCATCCACATATCAGACACTAACATCTGTGAATCAACGTTTGCAATCACCTGGATTTAGTCCAACATCATCTTATGCGACATTAACACCTTTACAACCTCTACCACCTATATCAACTATGTCTGAAAAGTTTGCTTATAGGGGTCACATTAATGGTAGCACAGTTATTAACGGTAATATTGGAAATGAAAGCAGCAGCAACTCTTCTTCTGGTGCTGTACCTTTTTCTGTGATGACACATCAAAATAGCCTTGTTGGGTTAAATTTAAGTAGCCTTAGTGGTGAACAATCACCTTATTCATCATCCTTTGATAAATTAACATCAATGGATATACCGATGTCGCCATCTCATAATTATGCAACATCGCCTACCAATACTTTATCAGGAATGGTGGTCTCGTGTGATTTGCCCCCTACTTCTCCTGTGGGATGCGAAGCACTTTCACCACAATCTGCATATAGTCCAGCAATAGAATTGCACTCTCCTACATCATCTAGATGTAAAACTAACACTTACAAAAATAAGAGTGTCCAATTACTGCAACAAGTTTCAGATAAACATATCGTGTGCTTGTCACCTGTAGAAGTATGCGATAGTAGTATATCGAATGAAAATATAGTAGTTACAGCATATCAATCTACGTACGACTCCCATCAGAGAGAAATAATGATAAGCACAACACCATCATCAAATACAGATACAAATCGACTAAGATCACATCAACTACTGCATAATAGTCCAACACTTAGTCCTCATGCAATATCTCTGAATTCGGCTTCATTGCAATCTCCCACTAATTGCAATATTATAAATAGACCTGTGTTAAAGTTGCAATCATTAAATAACGGTTCTACATCATCTTTAAATAATATTTGTGAAAATATTGTCGAAGTTAGTGCTTCACAACAGAATCCAACAATAGTTTCGATGAGTCCGTGTCCTTCTCCATCTAATGACAACATTACCGTAAAAAAAATGGCGTTAGATATGCATGGCATTGAGAATGACAAAATCTGTGCACAATCTCATGTTACAATAAATGATTTAAGTTGTGAAAATAATTCTAGCGAAAACCGAAGTCACCAACAAATAAAACTCAGTTCAAAACTAGACGAATGTAATATAAATACAAACGGTATGCAATCTCATAATACAAATATTGATTGTAATATTCAGAAATGTAATTTGGATGATCATAAAATAGATCAGTATCCACAAATAAATAACAACAATGGTACTATAAACGAAAGTTTAAATGGCAGTAATAACTGTAGTGAAATGGAAGAAATTAATACAAAAGAATTGGCGCAAAGAATTTCCGCAGAATTAAAGCGCTACAGCATACCTCAAGCAATATTTGCGCAGCGCGTACTTTGTCGTTCACAAGGTACACTTTCTGACCTATTACGAAATCCAAAGCCTTGGTCAAAACTCAAATCTGGAAGAGAAACGTTCCGTCGTATGTTTAAATGGCTGCAAGAACCCGAATTCCAGCGGATGTCGGCCTTGCGTATGGCAGCGGCTCAAATTCCTCAGAGAGGAAACCCAGGTACAATTAATTGTAAGGTATTCATCTCATATTGTCTGATTTTATATTAATGATGCAAATCTTTATCAGCTGGTCCGATAATTACTAACACCACAGTATGTCGTCGTAAAGATGAACCACATATTGAGCACATGTCACATCCAAAGAAACCCCGTTTAGTATTTACTGACTTACAACGGCGTACACTGCAAGCAATATTCAAGGTTAGTTAAATAAATTAATTTCTATAAATCTAAATCTATTCATTAATTTTTTACAATTATATATTATATACAATACAATCCGTATAGATAGTAAATGTTTTCTGCACATACTATCAACATTTTTCAAATCCGCGGAGTAGGTGATCAGTTGCAAATGACTTTACCTACTCCAAGTAAACGTACTGCGTTTGCGCACGGTTTTAGCGAATGTTCTTTTTATACGTAAGAGTGTAGACCCAACCAAAGATGGTTCAATGCTATCTTCTTCTATTATTTAGATTTCATTTTTTTTACAATCGCGTGTTTACAATTGCACTCAAAAATGAAATATGGAAACTTGGCCTGTAAACAATGTTCACTTTAGGCAGTTACAATCCCCAGTCTTAGTACTAGCTATACTGTAGTAGGAATTTAACATTCAAATGCATGTGTATGTTAGTTAAGAAGGCCAAGTCTTGCCATTACAGATACGGGTTTAGGAATGAAGTATCTGTCCATTTCTGTAGCAGTTGAAAAGGTGAGTTGACCATAAATGCACAAATCCTTTTTTACCCAATTCCCATATAGTTCTCTATATTGAAATATGTTTAAACTCATATTTTTTTATATATAGGACGCGTCATATATTTACAATTCAAAAACTTATCATTGCACAATAAACAAAGATATTGCATTAACTTCTTAAATATATTGGTATTTAATTAAAGGAATATCAGGAATAAAGGTTTAAGTTTTAAGTTTTCAGCATTCTGTTACTTCATAATATTCGTAATGATATTAATAGCAATTTGAGAGCTGAACAATATATCCGATATAAGATATTTAATTGAGTATTAACATATCGGATGGATATAATGCAGGGGTAAAAAAACATGCTATAAAAACTGTTCTGTATTATTACAGATGCTGTCGATTTTAATACAGCTTTTTAATAGTATGGTTGAAATTATGGTTTTATTCAATGTGAATGAAATGTTAAACTTTTAAAATAATTTGTCTATGCGATTTTATCTTTGAATTTTGTATTTTCTATGTATTATCTGTTCAGACAAATACTCGAACATCAAAATGCTAAAAGCTTCGAACAGCTCGAATTAAATTTAAAGCTTTAACCAGTACAATAGAACTCTATCCTTTTAAAGGAATTTGTGTGTATATTGTCTATAAACTCAAACTGTAATGCAGGATTAGATATAGAAGAACTTGCCGCAATAGAAGTTTCAATACTTCAAAACAAAAATCATGTAAACTGTGTAAAAGCCTTTTGTGTACCTATTAAATGAAAATATCCCTAACCATTATAAGTTGAAAGTTATAAACTCTAACTAAGTAACAATGGTAAAGCAGTTAGAACTGGAAGAGTTGGCAAATTTTAACCTGTACAGAAGATATCAAAAAGATTACAGTCGTTATTAACCTTGATGTATCAACTACGCTGAAAACCATACAATCTACAATTGTTATAGGAAAACAATATCTATCGGCATTAAAGGAATCATCTATATAATGCAAACTAAGCAGATCGAACAATGTAAGGCTTCTCCGCTTCACAGCGTTGCAAAATGTGCCCTCCCTAACAAGATCCTAATGTAAATATCGTAATCTTCTAGGGCAGCCATGCTGCTATTAAATCTCTGATAAGCACTAAAGCTTCACCTGACGAGTTAGCTAGGCCTATCAGTGTCCAATTCACGTGGGTATCTGAACACATGGGTATCTGTCTGTCGCGGGTATCAGACAAGGCAGACGAACTTGCGAAAACAGGTATTCTGCCTTCTAACATATCTCTCGAATATTGGTATTTTTCTTGCAACGGCTAAACTGACAATAAAGCAAAAATAGCTGAGTATAGGTAAAATATCTGGGCGGATAAAAATTCTTCTCCGATCTCAAGATTTACATGGTCTAAACTGGATAAGAAATGTATCAGTTAGCTACTTTCACTAAATCGGAATCTGCTCAGCTCTAATGCATTGATGACTATTGAAACATGTGTTTCCTTTTCTTAGAAAAAAAGTAATTCAGTGTTGTGGTTTAAATAGTGATTTAAATACTTTGCTATTATAACCAATTGGTTCTAATTATATTGCCGCAATTTATGAATCAGCAAAACCACTATTTGACGACAAATGTCACTCATAGACTTATTTGTTTAATATTGTTTTAAAGGGAATTTCAGCAATAAATTATAGTAAAGAATGAATATTGAGGACAAAGTTACCTTTAATCATTCTTCTTACTATATTCACCTGCAATTATAAGTAGGAAGCAATGCTAACAGAAGTATTCGTTTATAGTTACATATAGCCATTTTATCAATATTTTATTTTATATTTAATTAATGAATATTATAAAAAATATTTGAAAAACTTTAATAAAACTAATCTTTTATATGTATTTTCACATGTTAGGAAACTAAGAGACCTTCTAAAGAAATGCAAGTTACTATAGCTCGACAACTTGGACTGGAACCAACAACAGTAGGCAACTTTTTTATGAATGCACGTCGGAGATCTATGGATAAATGGCGAGATGATGATAGCAAACAAAATATGAACAATTCCAGTAATGGTAGTGGTAGTAAAGATCGATCTCACTCAACACTATCTTCTTGCAATCCACATTCATTAGGCATAGACGATGATATGGACTTGGGTGATTTTACTACAGATGACTGCTTCGACGATGATGATGAAATAGATGATGAAGAAAACAATGATTTATTGTGACATTTTACAAAGTATTCTATTAGAAAGGAAGAAAACACGAGTTTAGAAGAGAAACAAAATCAAAAAATAAACTCACTAAGAAATAGCATTTTCGTTGGCTTAAATGGCAAGCAGCTTTGCGTTACTCAAGAAGAATCCAATGAAGATTTAACCAATTTAAAAATCAGCAACAAAGAATACTTTATTGATCAAACTGGATCCACTTCAGAAACGAAGAACAATGCAAAAAGAAATTATTCACTTAAATCAGCAGATGCAAAAGGTCATAGCAATTTGAACATTAAAAACAATAATTTTGTTATTGATTGGAAGCACAACAAAACTAAAGACAGCATTGGAAACAACGATAACATTAACAGTGGAGTGATTAAAGAATTGAACATTTGCAATCCAAAATACATTAAAAACGATGTACCTGTTATAGCTTCGTTGTCAAATTTAATAACTGAAGATAGTGATATACTTTCTGAATATCCACGTCGAACGACTATTCAAAATGTAAATCAATTACTACTAAAAAATCAATCAAATAGCAGTAATAATATGTCAAATAAGTTGGTTGACGAAAAACTTAATTTAAGAGATGAGTGCAATACAATTAATATGGCGAATTGTGATACGATTTTAGCGGAATATGTGCTAAAAAATGAAAACTCTGGTGAAATATTAATTACGAGTTGCTGCAATAGAAACGTTGACCCAGACGATGCGCTGCAGTTGGCGTCGAAATCAACCGAATCAGATTTCTTGATTGATAAAAATGAAGTTAGTGACATTAACATATTAACAAAGTCCCCAATCATTCGAAACAAAACAGTAAATAATTTTGAACGTAAAGAAAGTGAACAGTTTATAGCTTTTCATGAAAATAACTACGATACCGATTCTAGAAACTGCAAAGCAAGTAACTTTACTAAGCAATACCGAATAGGTCTCTCTTTATCTCCGAAATCAACAGTTTTATCTTCTTCATTTGCTGGACACGAAACAATTGAAGATCAAAAATCAAACTTCAGTAACTCAAACTACACATATGTAACACAACAAGATACCATCTGTCATCCTTTTCAGAAAGAACATAAAGAAATTCAACCCAAAATTGAGCAAGTAAAGCACATCCAAGCTCAACTTGAATCATCAACGGAATATATTACCGATGAGTTTGACGATCTAAAAGTAATGGTTGTCTATTAAACTATGTTCGTTGATGTTGATTTAAACGCATGAACAGATCGAGTCTGTACAGTGATGTTATTTATTTTAGCTACGGAAGTTGTACAAAAATCAGCAATTCATGCTTTAGTTTTTTTTACTATGGAGTGTTAACATATCCAACAACTTTTTGCCTAAACATATAGCATACATTGACGTGAGTAATAAAAATACCCAGTATTATGTAGAAGAAATTATATAGCAAATACAATACATAATATGGTTTATAAGTTATACACTAGAAAGTAACATTTGCACTTACCTATTGCAAACACATGTATGTATATATAACATTGTATTTATTTAAATATTTACATATATGTATATAAGTTAATAGTTTACAAAACATTAAGGATCTTGTGATTTAGGGACACTGAACGACATTATTCACACAAGAACTCTAGGAAGTGCAATCAGGGAGTGCACTCAAATAACCAAAATAAAGTTTTCTCTCAATCTGACAGTAGATTGGCCTTTATGTGTAACTATTAAAAGATTTTTGATTTGCAACCAGCTTTCATCATTGAAGTCAAGCACCTATTCTTTTATTCGTTCCACGCGTTTTGGCATACTGCCACTTAAGTTGAAATATGTTAGATATAGTCGTAAGAAAGTAAGGGTCATATTCGTTAAAACTAGTTAATGATTATCTTCTTTAGGAGCTATGTGACAAGATTGTTTATACTCATCAATCTAATTTATTATTTAAATATTTATATTTACTATTTATTGTACAATATTCGATATGTAAATATATATTATTTTATACTTTTATATTTACTTATTTATTTATTTATAGAGACAATGTATTTAATTTAACCTATAGTCAAAAAAAAAAAATACGCTTTCTACTTTTTTTCTTACTAAACATTTGCGGCAAGACTGTCACCGTATTGTCTGCGTGTAATTTATATATGTATGTAGTTAGCCAAATAAATTTAGAAACAGTGCAATAAATGGAACGGAAGAAACTTTAAAAGTTTTTAAAATTATTTTTTTTTCCTCCTATTACTAGTCAACAGTTTTACTTTTAATTTTAAATGAAATCAAATTTTAAGACAAAACAGGAAAACTATATTAGTTGTCTTGTCTTTGCTGGAGCATTCGTATACATAACTATTTATATAGAACATAACTAGTTCACAAATATTTTAAAATTTTATTTTTAATGCAAAATACAAAAAATTTATATTTATACTAATTTGAGAGTTACCTTGTATGGGGTATTCACAAGAAACGACAAATCAATTCGATCAAATATTTACTATCCATCTAGACAAATATTTATACAGACGATCATCCCTAAGTTGAATCCTCTACTCATGCTAATCCAGAATATACATAGCTTATGTGGTCTACGACGTATCCTGTACAGCGTTCCGAACATCTAGACAACCCCAGTTTACCATTTAGTAGAAATAGTGTTAAAGAAAACAAATTACACAAACACAAATAAATTTGTAAAAAGTATAAATTGTGCGATTAAATTGCTCACTATTATTATGTTCATTATTACACATATATGGTATATGAATGTATATTTTAGTGATGTGAGTATAAGCCGTATTTTTTTCTTTCAAAGTGGTAAAAAAATACTCGCAACTTACGAAAGTAAACATGGAAAGCAACAGCAATGCTCTTAAAATTTTCAGAGTTAGGTTTGGCTCATAAAAAATTTTAAGTCTTAAGTTTCAGTGCAGCCAAATTCAAAAATCAGTCTATTGTGAATGTTCACTGGAAATATGTTGCAAAATTCCAGTCATCTATTGAAACCATATGAACATTTAATTTACTAATAAATTAGTTTATAAATAAATGAAATAATATTTTTTAAATAAATATATTAATTTAAATATTTAAGATGAAAATGCTTACCATTATCTTTCTAATATTGATCTTGTTTTTTTTATTTACATGAATTAATTTTTAATGTTCACAATTTTTATAGCTCATATTGTACACAACAAAAAACATGTCAAAAAAGCATTCAAAAAGCATATTTCAAAAGTGATGCCAATTCGTTTCAACCAGACTTATGCTGTTTTTTTACAACTCTGAAAGAAAAAATTACGACTATAGTTAAGTTAATTTTTAAATATATGTATATATATTATAGTATATTAAGTGAATTTTTTAACTTTAGAGTTTAAATAAACCATACGCAACACTCAGTGTTGAAAATTTGTATGATCATATTTTTATTATAATAAAAAATTTGTTTTCTTTATAATTCATAAGCAATTGTCGATTCACTTTAAATATAAATTGACTAAACTTTCTGATTTGAAGATATGAACTGTCTTCTGGAAGTTTCAAAACCAGTAAACTACATAACATTTTTTTGCAATCCTTTCTCTCAGTTTAAAAGGAACGGTTGTACTTTTTACGATAAGTTTCGAATGTGTGGTACGGCGATTGCCACAACACAAAGTGGAAAATCTTTGATTACTGGATTAGCATTATCATAAGTCTCATTGTTTTGAATCCGCGTACACTACTAGTCTTATCTAGTGGCGCGATCTATACTTATAACATGCTAGCTAAAATCGGAGGGGCATGGTAATGTTTCAATGAGGTTTACGTGAAGTAACCCACATCCGCGCATCGATGTTTTAAACATGTTTCCGCTAAACATGTTTTTTGTGTATAGTTATAGATAATTTGCTGGTATTGACAGGTAGAACAATATTTTTATTCGGTGTTTGGTTAGCTGCCTCAAACAAAAAACTTATATGAGCACAAGCTACTTTCAAACTTTCTAATCTTAACTAATCTTGAATATTTTACTTTCTTGTATATTTCTTCTGCACTCTTAACTATATTAAATATATACATTATTTATAACAGGATAAACAGTTTCTTTTATTTTACCTACCTTTACGGTATGAAATATTCGTCAAGCATTAACAAAACACGTGTCCTTGTGTGGCATGTTTTAAAACAAAAAATACTGGCAAAAATATAAATAATTTTTTATTTAAACTATAAAATAAACGAACATAATTCAATGTATAAATATTTTTGTTATGATTAGTTAAATGATCTTATATTCTCACGTGAGAAGGTTAAGATACAATTAAGTTATTACACCAAAGATCCATGTTATACAGGCAATTTTACGCTCTTTTTGGTCATGACCAAAACACATGTTATACCAAGAGTCATATCATAGTTGTCAATTTCATACTTTTGCTACTACTTTTTGTTTGTGCCTAAATATAACAAGTATTAGGATGTGCTTGCATGTGTACACAAAAATACATTTTTACTTGATTCTACAGAACATCTAAAAACAGTAATTTTACAGAAGTGACAGAATATATCACCAGGGCTTTGCCGAAAACTAGCGAATTTGTATTATTGCCATACTCAGTTTTCGCTTCTTCTGTGTTTCGTGACCTTGCAACGTAGTCTGCAAATGTTACCAAATGTATATCGTTCGGCATTTCCAGCTCTAAGATACCATCGTAGTTATCGTTTCTCAGCTCAGATCCCAGGACAGATCCTCGTGTTGCTCCTGATGTGCTCTGCTTTTTATTTGGTCTATCGCGAGTATTGGATTTGTGCAAATAGCTTGCGATTATATCCTTCACATTGCGCGGAATTTTAAATTTGTTTTTCAGCTTATGTCAGCCTATCTCACATTATTAAACGCCTTGCGTACGTTAAGCGTTGCAATTTTTCTCAAATAGTGGTTGCAAGTCTGTACAGCCGTTACTGTTTTAACAACGTCCTGTTTTAACAACACCTAACGTACACCGTTTTTTCCTGAATTTATGTTATGCTGTCTCGATGACAGACATCCCACGAGTTCAACTGCTGCAGTAAGTCGATGTTTACTATCTTTCAAGCAGCTTAGCAGTGGTGTCGAGCATGGAGAGAGGTTAGTATGCTTCAACACTTTCTGGGTCACATTTCACCTTACTGATTAGTGTCAATTTCTGCTTCTTCCTGATTTCACCTAACAATCATTGTACATTTCTAGTAGAACATGTAGACGTTCGTTAAAAGGTGTTTCATCTGGTCCTTTAGCTTTTTAGCGCGCTCTCAACTGCAGAGAGGTCTTGCAGTGTGAATAGCGATGGAATTTTTTCAAATGTTTCCTTCATTTTTGCACATTCTAGTTACGGAGTGGGTTGTCTGGCACCCTACCTTTTTGTTACAATCTTGTATCCAGTGCCCTAGGGATTGTTGTTTATATCTTCCCTCATTTTTTACCATTTGGCCTTTTTGCGTTGGTTTGTAACTGTTTTTTTGCCTAATTTGAATTCCAACTTCACTACTTCAGCAGTATTCCTTCTTAAGTTTAACATAGTTCCTCTAGGTTGATTGTTTGAAATTAGGCTGTTTTGTGTCGTAATCTTTGATTTTAATAAACTGGTGGTCGCTACCAGCATAATTTTCCAGTACTTTCCAGCTTCTGAGTGCCCCTGAAAACCTATCCTAGATTAGTGTTATATCTGGAGTAGTGCTTCCTATCTGGATCATCTGAATGTTGTAGCAGAAGTTGAATAAGCTACTGCAAGCCCCAATCTGTACGCCATATCAATTTTACTGCGCTTGTACCATGCTGGTATGACCGTCTAGAGATATGGTCATCTTTACGATGTTAAGTGGTATTGTGGAAGCTAACCTTCGCTAACCGTAGCTACCACTTGACAAAAATTTTGCTAAAAGTTTAAACCATTAAGAGAGCAAAAGTGACTAGTAAAAAAAATTATTGCACAGTGAGTTCATGTAATAGGATCGCTAATTGGAAAGAGACCGTTTCAATCAAAATATCGGCATATTGGGTGCTTTATTATGAGTAGCTTTTGGTAAAAGATGTAATAGTACCTGCAAGCCGGAACTATTTTTTGGTTTAATCGCTCATTGAGGGCTCAGTTTCTTATGTTCCACAAAAGATGATACAACTTGGAATTGCACTTACACTTCACAGTGTTCCAACAAATCCATCTGCATTATCATATTCGCCTTACACCATTTATATATTCAAACTCTAAAACTAATTGAAATCTTACTACTCCAATATCTATACGTAAGCACTACTAAATTTTATTCTTTTCTATTCCAATTAGTTCCACCAACTAAAAATACTGTGTATTAACAGGCATGAGTTAATATAAAATCATATTTTTTATTAAAATTGCCAATGAATCCACTTGTTCTCTGTTAAAGATGAATTAGTTGTCATAAACGTAGAGAAAATAAACACAATCACAGAAATAAGAATATGAATGCAAAATGAATCATTCATCACGACAAAGTGCAACAAATCAAAAACAACGCAGATACCAAATATAATATTTCATATCCAAAAAATGCAATGCAATTGCTCAATGTTTGTAACAACTGATATAACATTCTTCCTACGTTATGGAAAAGAATACCAAAACTTTCCCCTATTTCTATTTCTACTCGTTGATTTCCATGAGGTAGAAGTCAGCTGATTTTTTACAGCACAACTAATTCAGCTTTTAATATTACTTCACTCATTTGACAATGTAATTAAACCTTTTCGGGCAATCGTGAGAAACCTTTTAATTATATTTGAAAGCTTGACTTATTTAAATCATGTTGAGTTAAAACGGTGCATAGTCTTTCCATTTGTATGGTGTATATTTGACTGATAGCAAGGAGCAAGGAAATATTGCGATTTCCCTTGCAGCGCACTATTGCAGTGGGAACACACACAAACGTTCAAATACACTTGATTCATTAATTATAATGATAATTATAATGTTATTAATGTAACATTAGTAACATATTTATTTTAAATTATAAACTATTTTGGTTGTTTTAAAAAAAATTTTCTTAAATGAATTTATACAAAATTTGAATGAAAAACCTTTCATGATTTTCAATTCTCCAGTATTACAAAAGTATGCATTAAATAGCGATGCCAGTAAAATATTAAAAGATATGCCACAAATCATATAGATTTCTTATTGTATCAGTTCGAGACTTTTTTTGAATAGGGACAGAAGTGGATTAATTTTATAACTGAGTTGTATGGCTTTAACACAAAGAATGATTAAGGATTATAGCTTCACTGCAAAATAACAATAATATATCAATCTTAGGAATAGATCCATATTTCAGATGTGATCCCAATAAAAAGATAGGGTTGAAAAAAAAATTAGGGTAAAAACTTTATTTTTGTTTGTGCCTATTTATGTTTAAATATGTATTTTTATATAATTTTGTACATTCCAATTATAGCACACATGTACTAAAAATGATTTCGTTATTATATAATGATATTATAGTCATCAGATTTTGCAATTAAAAAAGCTAAACGAAAGAAAATTATTCGTTCTTATATAATATATTTATTTTCAGAAGCCTGCTTTACTGTGTTTGAAGACCTAACGAACCAGTTTAAGCGCATTTAGGATACCGCGCATTAGGACCCAACAGTCTTCTGCAACATCAGGTGTTATGACTTAAAATGCGAACTAAGACTGCTTTGATAACACGGAAATGTGTGCAGTTGAAACAATTTTTCTTCAGAATTTCATTTTTATAATGCAGGAATCCCTTTACACTATCATAATGAACTTGTTACAATAATAAGATCACTTTTCATACACAATTCATAGTAATTCCAATACTATGCTTACACGTTAGCATAGGTGGCGTCTAGTGTTAGCGCATTTGGTATAGATTTTGTATGGATCAAATCCATATTACCACATGTGTACAGTAAATTCAAATAGTGAAAACGTACAGTTCAGATATAGCTAAAAAGTTTTGTATCAAAACCGATAAATACGATATTTTACAGTGGTGTTTGATATTATTTCCTTTTTTAACAATCAAATTTCTAAGAAGAAATTTAATAACGAACATATGCGCATCTAAGCCAATCTCATTGAAATCCAAGTAGACACCAACCAAATGCAGAGAATCGTTCAAATGCAGATAATGAAATGTAATTACAAAACCAATAATTGTAAAAAGGTACTAATATGATTAACAACAATAATAATTAATAATAAAACTAAAAAAAAAATATGTTTTCGAAGCAGTTTTATCTCGACGACGCCTGCTGAAATTACTATAAAATAGTTTTGTCCTAGTGCGCGGGTATTTTAAATTTCTGTTGTATGATTATTTCAAGGAATATCTAGGAATATAGCTCGTACATGTACATGTTCCAGAAAATGGACCTTTTAAAAAAGAAACATTTCACTTATAAAATTTTTTTAAATTTATTAATCGACCTGTTTATTAAAATGGTTTTTTATACATTTTATAACCTGTCTGTAGGTCCCTTCTTGTTATTTAATTCAAGGTTTAACATTTTTTATTATACTCTATATTTGCAATATAGACGATAGAACGAAGACGATGACGTATATGTAGTTTTAATAATACTAACTTATAGTAGATCGTA
The DNA here is from genome assembly GCF_002237135.1 of Teleopsis dalmanni. Taxonomy (NCBI): domain Eukaryota; kingdom Metazoa; phylum Arthropoda; class Insecta; order Diptera; family Diopsidae; genus Teleopsis; species Teleopsis dalmanni. Next base: position 101,831,107 of record NC_051847.1, on the reverse strand, counting down.
ATTTTGATAATGACTCTCAAGGAGAGTCGAAATATGGAGTATAATAAAAAATATTAAACGTTGAATTATTTAACAAGTAGGTCCCCTACAGCCAGATTAAAAAATATATAAAGAATCAATTTAAATATTTCAATAATTTATAGTGAATTATTTGCAAAAGTCTGTCACAGTCGTCACATTAATAAAATAAATTCAAGTGCTCCATTGAAACCTTTTATGAATTACTCAATATTGAAGCAAGTTAAATTTTTTAAATAGTATTTGAAATTCTTCTCTTAAAGTTTAAGATATTTTAATATAGAAGCAATTATATACATACATTTTATTGATTAGAATTTAAGCTATATATATATATATATGTATATATATATTTAAATTGTTAAATATATTAATTTAAATTACCAATTGTAATGTAAACACTTCATAAAAATTTGTAATTGTAACGGTAAATAAAATAAATTTGCATTAGTCAAAAGTTACAATAGTTTAACGTAAATTTTTTTTTATTTATTGGTCAAATATTTTTTGGCTTAGTTAATGCGATATGGTAGTGTTTTCTTCATACGAGTATAATAATCATTTTTCTTTTGCACTTTTGCATAGGACATTAGTTATATACATATGTATGCCTTGGATTATAATGTATAATGATATAGTGATAAGTAAACAAATTTGTATCTATGGCTTGAAGAATGTATATAAAAATCGAATTGGATATTTGTCAGACCTACATAAGGCAATTTTAAATTTGTATATAAAAATATATTAAATAGAGACAAGTGCTTACGAAAATTAATAAAAAACAAATATTTTCACATATATACATATATGAGTTTCAAAATTTGCTTTGATAATATGTACATAGAAATATATAAGTAGGTACCGATATATGTACAAAAGTAAATTAAGATGTATGTTTTTATTAAAGTTTTCAAATTTTATAACTACTCCAGCAATATGAAATTATAATGTAATTATGCAATGATTATTCATTAATAAATAAGAAGCACTGTTAACAGTGATTCCAAACTAGATATATGTTTTGATAGTTATACATGTAAAAACAAGATACACTTTAAAATATTAAGTTTATATACCATAGTATATATTTGAACAAAATGTATGGCATGACCAAAAAACAATCTGTTTAGCATATTGAAATAAAGATAATCAATTAAAAATTTTTCCTTTATATTTTTATTTGCAGCTAAATAGATGCGATTATAATTTAATTTTACAATGCTTAATTTTGGTTCCAAATTATATAAAAAATGAATAAAAATGATAATTTAAGATTTTGGAATTAAGAGAATGATCACTATTTTATTCCAATATATCACAAATTTCAATTTACAAAAATAATCAAATTTATTTAATTATACTACAGTATATGTTAATTATTAAACAATGTAAAGTTTAACACTTAAAGTTTATCTTTGCTTTTAAAAAAAATTAATTCGTCCAAATTGTTAATAACCATTAAAAGTTTTAAGTAATATATTTTTCTGACCAACGGAGAGAATAAAGGGTAATCAACTTTTATAAGACAACAGTATCCCTAGTAAACACTAAATGGTTTTCTTACGGTTTGAGATATATCACCCAAATCTCGATTTCTGATTTGGATAAAAATTTAGCCAAAAATTAAATGAATGATGATATAGTTGAATAGGAACGTATTCAATTATTTTAATAGAAGTATAGTAAATTTGCGAGTTCATAATTTAAGCGTTCTCGGTGGCTCGCAAATGTGGCAAAAATGTATGCAAAACAACAACACTATTTTCTCTATCTAAGCCAGTAATTGTTTACTGGCCAAACACTTCGACCAGTAAAGAAAAAATTGTTACCAACAAAATAAGCGAACTATTGTGAATCTTGATTGAAAATTCCAACGAATATTGCAATCATATGTCAAAAACCAATATAGGCCTTGTGTGAGTTTGAGTAAATTGATGGTAAATTGAAGGAAATAGTAAATTATGTCGTTATGGCAGCGAATATTGATAAGTACCAAAATTTCAAGTAGGGTAAATTAGATAAAAATTAGGTAAATTAGGTGTTACCATTGTGAACATTTTATAAGATGTTTAATATATAAATAAATAAATTTGAAAACTTTTAACCAAAAATAATAAACAAGTACAATAAATATATAAATAAATATTTACATAAGTGCAGTGGAAAAAACCCTTGAAAATTTCAATTTACTTTACCTCAATTTACTCAAACTCGCACACAGCCGTAAACAAAAATTCAAACAGAGTTTAAAAATTTCATTGAAAATTGGGAAAAAAGCCAAAAATTGGAAAATATATAAAAATATTCAAAAATAATGGAGAAGTCGTAAGTAAAATGAAATTTTTTAATAAGTTAGTTATTAACAAGTAACATTTATCTTATTTTATTTTTATAAAAATATGTACTTTGCTTGATTTATGAACACATGTCCAAGGTTTGCTGTTTGTGAAAACAAAACATTTGACAGATTGCAACAGTGATGCCAATGTCTCGCTTAGCTAATATAGGCCAGCGTGCGTTTTTTGCCACACTTGCGAGTCACAGAAAAAACCTTTTATTGCGCCAAAAGCTATAGTAATATAACAGCCCTTTTAATATTCAGTAAACAAATTCCAACATCATGGCGACAGTACCTAGGTACACTCTAATATTGTTTCAATTTCAATTTGGAATTATAAAACTTTTGGCGTAGTTAAATCAATTCTTTAGGGTAAAACCTAAATCTACTTTTTCAGCAGTCAAAAAGACAATTAAACCAATATGGGTTGATTTAAATTTTTATTAAAAACTTGTGTATTTTTAAAAACAAACTATTATTTATTCTTATTTTTAGTTTCATTATATTATATTATTATTACAAGTTTATTACAAAGTTTATTATACTACAAAATATTAACCTGATTAATTTTTAATAATATTGTGTTATTATAACACTATAAGATATTATTTATTTTGCCTTTCAATGTTTTTTATTTAATTTTTTATATACCTTATGATCAAAAAAGAACGAGAATTAAAAAAAAAACACAAAATATTAATTTTTAATAATTTTCTTTATTATCGCCTTCAAAGTACTCTCCTCCTGCGGCAATACATGCATGCCAACGCTTGATCCAATTTTCCATACAAGTTTTATAAGCCGCCGAAGGTATGGCCTTTAGTTCACGCAGCGAATTCTCTTTTATGGCCTCTATGGTCTCAAAACGCGTCTATGGTCCTCGCAATGGCAATTTGAGTCGTGGGAAGAAGAAAAAGTTAATCGGGGCCATATCTGGAGAGTACGGTGCTTGGTTGATGATATTGGTTGAGTTTTTGGCCAAAAACTGCGACACTACCAACGCTGTGTGAGATATCGTGCCGATGCGTTATCGTGGTGTAAAATCCATAAGTTTTCCTTCCATAAATCTGGCATCTTTTTGCGAATTCATATGATGCGTTCAATGAATGTGGGGTCATTATCTGCGTTGAAAATCATCTCTTTGGCCATAGCAAACGACGCTTTTTTTGAATGAAATTTAGCTAAAAATCGCCCCACTAAAATTTTTCGACTTCTTTGTATAGACGCTACACACGAACTAATCGTATATGCCTTAAACTTTGACAGAATGTGTATAACAGTGTTGCCAGCGTGAAAATAAAAAAAAATTTACTGGTAAGCGCGAGAATTCAAAAATTAAAATTCTCGTTCTTTTTTGATCACAAGGTACTTGCGAGCCACCCACAACGCCTATAGAAAAATTTCTGGTAGATATTCCTTGGATGAAAGTTTATTTTAAATGACGTTTAGATAAGTCTTGATGATAGTACACACCTATAATGATTAGAAGAAGTATGAAAAGGCGTAACGATCGTAATATGAGAGTGAATCTGGAAAAGTTAGAGTTTTTGATAGACAAAATTGAATATTGAAGTTTCATTATTGATAAGCAAGGCATACAAAATGTAAAAAATAAGATAAATGCGATAGTAGATATGAAAACACTGTCCAATGCTAATAAAGTACGTTCAGTATATGGTTTGAAAAAATTTTATGATAAATTTATAAAAAATTTGATTAATATTATGTACCTACTGAACCAGCTACTAATGTTGAGCTTTTCCGAGTTAGTGCATCTGGGCATTTTTACTCTTTGATAACTGGGGGATTTCTGCAGAGTCTCACCCATCTCACTGATTAATTTGTGCATTCCTCATAAGCATCGTGATTATCCAATGGCTGATCTAACATCTGTGTACCGCCCTGTGCGTTTAGTGATTACTCTGAGATTAGATAGTGCTAAGTAGAGCAGCGTGTAGGTTTTCGCATATAGCTTCAAGACTCTGTTTTTTATGTATTTTTTGACCGGATCTATTCTAAAATCTCTTAGCATGTCATTCGTGCGGATGTACCATGGCACTTTGAAGAGTCTTCGCAGAGCCTGACTTTGAGTAACTTGTAGCTTCTGGTAGCTTCTTTGAACAACTTGTAGCTTTGCTATACGTGACACACCCATAAAGTAGTGCTGGTCTATTTATAACCAGCTACTAAAAAATAACGTAAAGTTCGTATGGGACTTTACATTTAAATATGATATGATTCGAGACAAGCCCCAGTATGACAGTAGATGCAAGTCCAATTGGTGTTGCAACGCTATTAAGCCATTAATTAAAGGACGGATCAGAACAATTAAGAATCAACAGAATCAATAGAAAATTTACACATATATATATAATCAAATAATCAAAAAATCAAAGTTTATTTCGGACGCGGATAAGAAAAAGGAGAAGAAGAAATTTTATTACAATGTAAGTAGTAAGCAAGTAAATATATATAGGTATTTGTCGAAGGTTTGATTTTGATCACAGTAATAAAATCAAATGGCAAAAAAGCACAAATTAGAGAAACTGAAATGAGTTGAACTCTAGGATATCAAATCCGATTAAACATGATAGGGAAAAAAGTTAAAGGGTCTATGGGGTTTAGGACAAACTGGCGGATCGCTCCCATTTCTTGCATAAGGTTGTATTATGATGTACGTAATAAATATGTATACATGGTCTGATAAGAATAAAAAGTTTTTTGAACGATAATGAACGATTTAGAGGGGTAGATATTGCAAAGGGCTGAATATAATTAAAAAATTAGAACATATGTGTAAGTATTTAATCTGTCTATATTTTAACTTTGATGGTTTTTGAGGTAACTAAGAAAATATGAAAACCAAATTTTTGCTCTAAATTTGGAGAGATTCCGGTAGGCCGGTTGGGTTCAAATTGGATTTAAAAGAAAAACCATCTCAAAAAGAGAGATATTTCATTTCAATACCTCTACTGGTTTAGAAAATACATAATTTTGATCGGCTAATTTCTGTTTTGACACACTGCGTGGCGTATGGTATTCCGTCCACTGCAACATCTACCTTCTTACAAAATATTTGGTTCTTAATTTATTTGCAATTTTATGAAATTTTGGCGAAGTTGAGATTTCGCAAAGATTGGGCGAACTTTCAACCCTTTTAACTTCTTTACTACTTATTGAAAAATGATAATTTTTGTTTTTTTTTTTGTAAAGTTTATGATATTGTTGTTGTGTTTAAAAATATGTATAATTCTAATTAACAATAAAATTTTATATGTGAAAATGTACAAAAAGTCGGCGTCTTAATATGGCCTTTTTCACTTCTATCTGCCAAACCCAAAAAACGTATCAGGTACAGCTACCAAAATATTACCTTCAATAAACCTCATATATTATGTATCAACAAAAACTCCAATAAGTAATAATGTAATGACATTTATTATTTTATAAATATTTAATTCGTTTATATATCAAATTTCAAGCAAATCGGTTGAAATCGGTTACAATCTGGCAAAAGCACAAAGGCTCTTCGGCACAGATAATCTGAAAAATTTGAAATCAGGTAAACAGGTAACAATTGAAATATTTATGGAAACAATCGTGTTCATTATTAAAAAAAAAGAAAAGAAATTATTTAAGATGTTCTAATTCAATTTTTTCTAACCAACATAAAGAAGGAATTTATACATTTTCTTTTTTTTGAAAACAGGAAAATATTAAAATATATAATATACTAGACCGAAAGCTATATTGAATTTGAATGTGCATGGGTTTTATGAAAAATATATTACAAATCGCTTTTTTATCAAGTGAGTTAGCCTTCCTGATCACATTCTATTTAAAATGTATTAAACCTAATTATGTATATAATGGGGGTGAGAAAGAAGTTCTTAATTCTTCTTACTTACTTTGCTGAACAATCGAAACTAAGTAAAAAATAAAAAACAAGGCTCTCGGTTAGTGAAAGATGTTTACTTATTTTTACGAACCTGTGAATTTTTTAAAATAATAAATAGCTTGAATAAAAGTGTCTTCGCCCTAGACTTTTTTTTTTAAATTAAACATTAGTAAACTTTTAAGAAATAGTATAAATAATTCAAACAATACGAAGAAAGTGTTGAAGCCAAAACTCGCAAACGCGATCATCAACATCAACTGATGAACAACAAATCAAGGAAATCAAAGATTTGGTGCTCAAATATCATCTATTCACAATTTTCTCGTTTGATGTCAAATGAAAGTTTCTTACCAAAAACAGCGTCACGTTAAGGTTTGTCAAAAAAGTTTTAGGGCTCTCAGTATATGATTGCATGATTATAATTGAAAATACGACTTAAATCTTTACATAAGATCCGGTAACAGACGACCAATAAAGCGAATACCGTACAAAAAATTAGCCACCAAAGAAAAGATATTACCAAAGTTGTTAATAGCTCAAAGACATTTTAACAGTTTTATTCGATTATCATGATGTGATGTATAATGATATTATTCCGCTGGCCAAACCGATAACAATAAAGATTGTTTGATCGTTATTTAACATTAACGTAAAGCAAGTTGCTAGAAGAGGTAGTTGCAAACCATCATAACGCAACATTTCACAAAAAACTCAATATATCGTTTCACAACCATCGTACTTTTCTAATTTGGCACTGTGTGACTTCTGGCTATACCTTAAGCTCAAATGACCGCTTCGGGGACACCTATCGACGGGGGAAATAAAAACATGCTCCGAAGGGTATTCCCAAAATCGAATTCAATAACTATTTTTAGGATTAGATAAAGCAACATGTATTAAATCAGAAGGTGAGTACTTTGAAGACAAAGAAATAAATTTATAAGGATATTTTATATTTTACATTTTGATGACAGTGTTACAAATACTTCCATTGTTAAACTTAAACATGAGAATGTGTATCTTAGAAACATAATTATATGTTAACTGGTAGCAATTGTGAAGGGATTTTACTTGAGTTTTTTGCCTTCTGGATGTGGGTATTCATTTGTTGTATCTTCCATATTTTGCTCACATATGCAATCAATCTTAAGAATAAGGCAAAAATGCAGACGAGTCTGCCTTTATTTGTTTCATTTTGTGGAAAATATTAGTTTACATACCCAAACTACTTAATTTAAGTTAACACTCTTTTTATTTAAAGCCCCTATAACCTTATGCTCTTTAGTCTGGTAATCCTTAAGCAGAATATGTTGAAATAACTTACGTTAGCCAGAGTGCATTACAATAACGTAACAGTAAATATGTATTATTATTAAAAAATTTGGAAAGTAATCATACAATAAACAGAAGTATGCTCTGCATATTATTTGATAAATTAAAAATTTAGAAAACCTGCTCATTTGCAAGAAAAGTTTCATTTTACGAAGATAATAGCTAAAATAACATTTCGGCAGTTGCCATGGCTACAATTTACACCACACATTTTAAATTCATTGGCCATCCTCCTTAATTAACAGATCTGATCCCAAACGACTATTTTTCCTATTTGTAGTGGGCAACATCCGCAATAAACAAATATTTCGAAAATCAGTGTCGAGTTACTGAGATAAGAGATAATGTTAAAATATCAAATATTAAGATTAAAAAAAAAATGTAATTTTATTAAATTTTATACACCCTTCGTATATTTACTATTTCTTACCATTCATTTTACTAAATTGTCGATTGAGAAATATTTTTTGAATTGAAGAGATAAAATGGTCACTACTTATATATTAAATTTATATCTTATATGAAAGAAAGAAAAAAATTAGAAAATAAAATAAAGTTACAAATTTAATATTTTAATTTTATGTTTTCCTTAAACTAATAAGATAAGTTATTGAAGGAGTTGAAATATACAACAATTGCTTTTGTGTGTACAGAAAAAGGGCGAAATTTAAGAATCTTCTTGTCTTCGAACAATTATTGTAGGCCGCTGTAAATCTATATATAACAAAAGTGCTAATGCAAGAACGCATGTGCAATAGATTTAAGTAAACTATACGAATACTATTTTTAATTTTTTTAAATTGATGAGTGTACCATATAACCATAAAATATTTGATTCAAGTTTATTCGGTGGTATTCCAAGCATTCAGGTAAATGCATTTCGCGAAAATTACGTTGCACAAAAAATTTACTAAAATTTGACATTTTAAATTCTTTACGCATAGTTTAAGAAAATTTTATCTCCTGATAGATATATAAAAAAATATATTAACTTTGGTAACATAAATAAGTAATATTCAACGTGCCTGTTTAAAGAACAATAATACACTTTGCTAATATAAAGCTTTCTGCATGATTAAAATAATTAGTGTTTATGTAGATACCAATTGCTCAATGAAAGAATTTTCTTTGTATTTTAGGATATAATTATGTATTCCCAAAATGTAAGCGAAAATATTTGTATTACCTGAAAAATTAATCACATAATATATACTTCAGAAAACTGATAACATATTAAATGAAATTAAAATTACGGACGAACAGCACATGGAGAATACGTCTTTTACTGCCAGAACAACAACCAAAACAACATCTAAAATAACAACAAAAACATCAATTAAAAAGAAGGATGCCAAACACTCTTTTGTTAAGTTATCGGATGGTGGAAACTTGGGAACTAGTATTACCAATGAGAATGAATTACCTAATTCTATAAAAAAGAAAGAAAACATGTTTGTAACTTTAAAAGAAACAGAGGAAAATTTTTTCTCAGAACATGAGGCTATGACTAACACAAAAAGCTTTGAAAGAAATGATTCTGTAAGTTTTTTCTGCCTTAATATATATTACAGTAAAAAATTTATATAAAAAAATAATTGTTTATCGGAGGAAATGGACGGAATTCAATTGGACTCAATCGAAAAGGACGATGTTGTAACTTTAAACAAAAAACCAAAATTAAAAAAAAACAAGAAAACTAGTTTGGATAAACAGAACATTTCAATGGTAAGATAGAAATTATTTTATTATAGCTACATTCATTATATTATAGACATACTAATATAAATAAAATTTATCATAAACATATAATCAGTAGCAGCTGTAATCTATTTGGCTGACTGGTCAAAATTGGCACAAAGAATTATTTCCCTTTACAACGTGATTCTATAATTATTAAATGTAATTTCTTCATTATTTTAAGTTCATAGTAGTAGATATACTTTTATTTCGATTGGTAACAGATTTAGTGAATTTTATTAAGAAGGATAGTTACTTAATTATAACCTACAGTTGGGGAAGGTATCCTTTTTCAGCAGAACAGAGTTGAGGTTGCTAGTGGGATATTTAACGGGTCATCATGGACTGCGTTATCACCTTAACAAAATTGGTTTATCATAAGAGATAGATAGTCGAACCAGACAAGACTTCCAATCACATTCTCTGTGACTGCTTTGATCTGGACCAGGAGGAGGTCACTGCATCAAGTACTACTCTCCCCTTCTGACATTAGAAGGTCCTCAACGGCCGAGATTCTTCGGAACGGTTAGGGTCTGTTGCAGCACAAAAGATCAGCAATGGTCGCAGTGCTCCATGGCTGGTACCCTCTTTATTCCTATTCCTACTCAATTATAATATACATTGTTAAACCGATTTTAGTTATGTTTTAAGTATATAATTTATTATTGTTCAGTGTCCTTTCTATTGAAATGAATTATAATTACTTGATGTTGAAGTCTATTCGTTTTTTATTGAAAGTAAATAAACTCATAAAATCCTTCTTTAAGTTTTAGATACACTTTTTTGTCCCTTGAATTTGCTTATCGCTGACGTATCAAATTCTTTACAAAATTAATAAATCTCTATCACATATACAAATCTCTTAATCTTATTGCTATAATTCTGCAAATATTTTGCATTTTTAATAATTTTTTTCTTGTTTTATATTTGAATGCGAATCAAATAATGATAAATAATAATGATAAAAGTAGAAACACATTAGTGCGCGGTAATGTTTACCTTTTCCTTAACCGTTTACGCAAGAATGCTAAAACCAAAATTCCGACTTCCGGTTTTCAATAAGTTACTCTCTGCGCATGTCGTTACTAGCTACTATTATTTCCTTTGTTGTATTTAAAATAAGAAATAAAAAGAGATACATTAGCCGAAATTTTTTTTTAGAATAGCAAAATAATATTCGCAACTTACGAAAGAAAACATGTAAAGCTCTTAAAATCTTCAGAATTAGGTTTTACTCGAAAAACTTTTTGCGTCTTAACTTTCAGTGCAGCCAAATTCAAAAATCAATCTATTGTGACTGTTCACTGGAAATATTTGCAAACATCCACTTGTCCTTTAAAATCATATGAGGACATACATAAATAAATTTAAATATGTAAGATATAAATGCTAACTATTGCCCTTCTAATATTCATTTTGTTTTCTTTTATTTAAATGAATTCAACACAACAAGAGACATATGCCCAAAAAAAACATTTAATATTTTTAAAAAGTGATGCCAATTTTTTTTAATCAGACTTTATATTGTCTGGAAGAAAAAATTATGGCTATTATTATATTCTTACAAAAAACATATTTAATATATAAACATAACTTAATTTAAAATAAATAATTAATTAATTGATTTTTTTGAATAAAGTATTCCACGGTTTTTGTTTTGTTTCTATGGAAAACATACATGGCTTTATGTGCAAAATATGCAAATATGCATAATTGTATGATTAATATTACTTAATATTAAATTGTGTTACCAAAATTAATAATAATAAAATATTTTTAATTTTATCAGAATATTAGAACATCACATTACTTTAAAACATTACATATTTATTTCATGTATTAAAAGTAGAAATTTTTAATTATAATTTATGATTATTAACATTATTTTTATTTTTTTTGAATTTTTACACAATTCTATTAACGTTTTTATTTATTTTTATATATTATAATACCTTCTATTTTTAAAGAAATAACTATAAAATAAAAATTTGAATAATTTCTCGCCATAGATTTCTTTCAAAATTTTAAAGGAATTTATTAGTTCTTCAGAAGGCTTTGAGTTGCCACCTTCACTTAAGTGTTGAGTCAACTGTTATACTGCCTGCATCACAATTTGTGTCACTGCGATCGTAATAACATGTGTTGAATAATTTAACTCAAAGGGTGGAAACAAAAGATATCTTTTAGTTGCTGAAATAAATTCAAATTTGATGATCACTCAAATTCACCTTTTATCTAAGTCAGGTAACTGTTATACTAATTAATTCGAAACAAAAACCCGGTTTTAATGATTCCAATGTAAAACTTGAAGACTTGACTTTGTATATAATTATAAATGTGGAATGATTAGATATTTTATTGGCTACGTTGCTCAAAACATGGTGCTACAATTCGAATATTTATTATTGATCGAATTTATTTATCGAATCCTTACAGCTCTAAGTAAGCTTTATATTCAATATAAAAATTATGAATCGTAGTCAGGTTTTGGAAGTTTTAACGCACGTTAAAGTAGTTTTTTTAAAGTGCACTAGACTCATGTTGAAGTATTTGAACAGTGTTAAATACTATATGTCGAATGATGTCAAAATAAAAGCACCTTCAACCTAACATGCTAAAATACATGGGTGGCTTACAGAATCCCATTTAAATCATCCAAATCAGTTTCAGAACTTTCTTATAACTAGACTCTTTCGCAAGCATTGTTATTGGTGTGTTGTGAAAAAGAAATCAAGTATCGCGCATTAAATATGTACATATATGTTAGAAATAAAGTTTGTAAAAATGGTTTCATCTATAGTCTGTGCAGTATATATACTAACTTTCTGCCTCACTTCCTTTATCTTAAGTGAATGCTTTCTTCACATACACAGACCATATTTTTACAAGTAGGGTGACCAGATGTACTCTGCTGTCAATTATTTATAAGGTGACCATAAGTCAACGGGGTGGCTCGTTTCTAACATATACATATATACATATTTAAATATACTTCTGTTCGTTATATTATAATAGTTATATTTTAAAAATAATAATTTCTTCTTTAAATTGTATTTATGCTTTAATTCAGTTCTTATACTGGTACGATAATTATGATGAATTATATTATACTAAATTCTACTATAATATATTATATTATAAGTCAATATGATATGAATTAAGTTTTGATTTGTTTCAGAATTTCTATTATTTATGGATTCAGGCACTTTAAGCATTGGCGCATACATATGTATAATGTCATATTTGATGCTTAAATTTACGTTTACTATTTGAATAGTATTACTATATTCTCCAAATGTGCAAAAACGAAAAATCTTGTTTATTTCTAAAAACAGTTAATTAAATTCAAACTCCTATGTTTACGATCAAATCAGATTTTATAAGATATTCTCTGGCTTAAACGTTCCATAAAATATGTTAAAAAACCAACTATCTTTTATAACAAATTGTAATTGATGTAATTGTTGATCTTGTTGATAATAATAATTGATGAACAATTAAGCATAATATAAATAGAGTTCCACCTTATTTAACATGTTGTTTCAACGATTTTGATAGTTAACTATTTAGATCAGAATGTGTAAAATAAGCAACTAAAGTTTTTGAAATTTCAATTAATAAATGCAGTACATTGAATTCGTCTTTCTTTAAAAGATCTACCATAATAAGGTTTAAGTTATGGCATAAGCATGATAGCCATTTATTATTTTAAAATGCTACTTTTACATTGGATCTATTATCTGCTACTATAACACTTGACTGAATACAGTCGTTCAACTTCAATTCACTAAATATATATCATATACCACTTGTAATATATTATCACCGATTTTGGGTTCTTAGTGTATGAAAACTTCGCTGTGTATATTGTTCTGTCCACTTATCGGTGGTAAAAAGAATTTGTTGTCCCTGCAGCATCTTTCTTAGTTTTAAGATTAATTAGTCGATTAAGTTTTTCTTGACACAAATAACTCTTCAATTACTTAACTCTCATACTTTGCTCCAATAAAAAATATTGCGCCAATTTTTTAAAACTATCACCTAACAAGAATCATGTGGTATTAATAAATGATTACATATTCTTAACAGAAAACTTACCTTCCATAATCTTAAAAAGCTTCAAATCGGTTGTGCAAAACAAAAGTTATGAACAAGATCGTCCTTAACGTTAATTGGAACATCTTTTTTAATAAAATTTTTCATTATATTTTGCAATCTTCCACCTTCTAATTTTGAAATTTTAGCGCAATGGTGGCGGAGAAAGCCACCAGTTTCTGCACGGGGTGAGTACGTCACAATATTATTACACTTAATGTTTCAACAAGATGAAAATTTTACTTTTGCAAAAGACTCAGACGGTATTAGTTGAATACTGCTATCGCAGCAGCTCATTTATATAGCATCTCTCTAAACCATATAATGGCGTTCTTAACTGCTATTCGTCTGTGCAAGTGAAGTGGGTATGTCGCAATACTCCTCAAAGGATGCAGTGACGTGATGACACGTTCCTAACCCATCTTAAAATCTAATCTAATCTATCATATAAGTCCTCATATGTATCTTCTAAATCACAATTTTTAGAAAGCCTTTTAAAATATTACCTATTTTGATATTAAATCAACGTTCTTACCACAGTCGTACTTCAATATCTGTTTACGCTAAATTATTGGAACAATTCATTTAATTTAGACAAATAATATAAAATGTTATAAACTTTATAAACCTTATATAAAACCTATTCAACAAAATAAAAGATTATTCCAATTAAATAATTAGGGAAAGTTCACTCTTCATCTATTATTATGTTAGTTATCAGGAACCTGCTACTTTCAATTGTTCGGTAATATGGCGTTTACATTGGCCGAAAATGGCTCATTTTGGTCAAAAATCGAAAATGAGTATCGAATGTCTCATTCTTGTATATAAAATTTCAAGCGCAAAAATGAGCAATTTTCTCACATTCTGTATGAAAGACGTTCGAATGCATTCCACATATGTTCCAAGTGCAAAGGAATCCATTGAACATACCTTAAATAAAAGCTTTTCATAGCATTTTGACAGTTTGAGAAAGCTGTTTTTGACATATTTACAAAAAAAGGTAAACAAATGTTTGGTGATTGCATTTTCTTGAAAACGATGCACCTGTTTTTAGAACTTCTACTTCCTAAAAGGTAATTAATGGAAGTTAAAAATATGTTTTAAGTTTATATTGTAAGGTTTGAAAGCATATTTAACCTTCATGCAATATTTTTTTGGCACAGGGCAAAAATCAAATCAACAAGCAAGTTCCAAAATCAGCTGTTTAAAATGAAAACAAACGAATTACAACGAATGTAAACATTTTCAAATGGGTCATTCAAAATGAGCCATTTTCGGCCAATGTAAACGACATATAAGACTGCAACACAATCTACATATGTGTCCACACATTCGCTGTTGACTATATACGAATAGATCAACACCCTATAGGCACTGTTTTTATTATAAATTGTAGTAAATGCAATCCAGAATATTGCTTGGAAATAAAAATAAAAGTGAATAGGAATACTCAAAAATGTAATAAAAGCGGGTTTTTTGAATGAAGGTTTCTTTATACCCTAGATACAGGGTTGAATATGTTTATTGTGTCTATCAATTGTTTTTCGTATTTATGCTGCATACGTCGACATAACTAACATTAAAATATTTACATAGCCATAGGGCCTCATAAAAGTTGTACATATTTTTTAAATCTTTAACGCTTACCAGAAAAAAATAATTTTGTTTATCTCTTATTACGTGAATAAGAGAACCTTTTAACAATGAAGATATTCAGTGTTAGTCGCACCTGTGTTCAATCTATTTGGCTCTCTCTCTTATACAGGATGTGAGAGTAAAAAAGAAACAGTAAAATCGATATTTTTTCGATATTCTTGACTATCTGAATGCCAATTCACTGTGTGAAATACTATAATTATTAACAATTAATATCACAATTTAGTTAGACATTTGTGATAAAAATAAAAATCATAAAAATTATATTATTAAGGGCATTCAGATGAGATCGGTTAAACTTCTGTATAAAAAAAAAATCAGCTGATTTTTATTATTGTATCGGATTATTGTATGTTTGAAAACATAAATAAAGATATAAAATAAATAAAAAATGAAGTAAAAGAAGAAATTTTGCTTTAATTTCTAATATTATTATAGTTACTTTCTTTTGTTTGTATTAAAAACAAAGTGATGAAAATAAAGCTCAGCTGTTTTGATCGTTCAGTTTTACAACGATCATTATCACTTTACCATCTACCGATCTACATCTGAATACCACTGTATTATTAATGTTCATAAATAAATTTTGATTTTAAAAATTTATTTTTCTATTTTCAGAAATCTAGCTTTACAAAATTTGATGCTCTCCAGAAACGGAATCTTACTAATGTACGTTTAACAATGCTGCTAAAGCTCATAATATTTTTACTGTAAATATTCATAATGTATAAAGTACATTGTTATATAATATTGGAGAAGGTATGGTAATATTATTAAAAACAGCTGCATTCTGCTGCTCCGATGTGAGACAAAAAACAGTTCTCTTGCTGCAAAAAGTCATAATTTTAATACTAAGAGTATAAAAATAAAATATAAATTCATACGAAAGTTTTTCTCGAACGTCACTTATGGACATTCATATTCGCCACAGATATGATTCATATGTGTTTTCGTTAACGAGTGCTGATGCTAATGAATCAGCGTCAAAAGAGTAGCGTACATAGCAGTAAACTCATAAGTCATAGCAAATACTCGAGTGTATACATCAATGAATGTACTCATCGAAAATGAATGACTGCTGATTCAATCAGTTTTGGCATTCACAAAATTTTTGTTTTTTTTTGCAATAGGTGGAAAGCATTAAATGCCAGCGCGTGACACTTGAACCCACTAAAACCATCTCTCAGGGATGCGTAGAGAATAGATTCTGAGCAGGGGACCGTGCAAGTCCGAAGCTGGGAATCTCATTCCAGAATACAGGGGAAAAATTGGAGTATATGATCAAAAGGATTAACATTTATAAATTAAATATATCTAAGCCATAAAGAAAAATTTTTTAAATTTTAAATGAAGTTAAAACAACTAGGATAAATTAATCATTTAAGGGTAAACTATATAAGGGGTTACTATAATCATGATTATACAACGGCATTATAGAGAAGGAGTGGGCAATGTGTTCCAAATGGGGAGCTAGGAACTGGGGAGTGTCGGTTTTTAGGTTCAAATGTCGAAAAGATGCATTTTTAATGATGTGATCAACGTGAGGAAAAAAGTAATGTTTAGGGGAGAATACTTTTCCTAGATATTTAGATTTGTCAATAAGTTTGACAAACGACTCATCAAGTTCAAGCTTTATATTACAAGCCTTGTATCTCCTGAGACATTGCTAAAACTGCCCGTTAAGGCAACAGTTGAAACTTTCAGTGGATTCAGTTTTAGTTTCCATGTATGTTTGGAAATGGATAAGGACTTTAAGTATTTGTTGAGGGAATTACTGACCATTCGGGGATAAGCGAACCTGCAGTAAACTAGACAATCATGACCGAAACAAGTTTGATTGACACTGAAGGAAGGAACGGGAATGTCTGAGATAAAAATATTAAAAAGTAGAGGACCTAGAGCAGAAGCTTGGAACCGACCCGGATCATAAAACTTCTACCAGACAAGAATTGGTAGGCAATGCTCCAGAGAGAAGGAGGGAAATTGAGCAGGTGAAGCTTAAAGATACGACTCTCGATCCACACTGTATCAAAGCCCTTTTCTATATCTAGGCTCACAGCTACGGTAGGTTGAGAGTTGGAAAAATCTACGCAGATATCGCTTTGGAATTTGTTAAGCGCATTCCCGTTGAGGTATTGTTTCGAAAACCGAATTCGAAAATTGGAAGAACTCGACAATGAGTAATGAAGTACTTAAGTTTGGTCACAATGAAGGATTCATATAGTTTATTTAAAGAATTTAAAAGAAAGGTCTGTAGCTTGAGGGAAGTGATTTAGATTCACCGTTTTTATGGACGGAGACAACTATTGCCTTCTTCCAGGACTTAGGAAAATGACCGATGTTATAGACATTATTGTTGCACATTTGCAAAGAAAAAGCAGATACTTTGCGAAAAGGGTTGTTAGAAATTTCCATCCCATTAATGTCAAGTGTGTTGGCACAGTTTGGCAGGTTAACGCTCGCAGAAGTCAGTTATACTTTGTCCGAAGTTGTCGTATAAATCATGAACGAAGTTGCAGGTCATAGCATTGAAATTGGGATTATCATCACCTAAGAAGGCTCTATGCAAAAATTTTGTGTCAGCGCTATTGTTGGCTAAGTAAAAATATTGTGTGTCTTTTAATTGTTTTTGCGTTTGTGGTATGATTTTAGTATAATTTGTTGCTGTAGCATTGTAAACGCATATATTTTGTTTGTCTTCTTTAATATTTCATGTTTATAGAAAAGTGGCATAAGTACTTTTATTTCTATGTATGAGTCAGGTGGAGGTAGGTGTAGAAAACAAAATAGAGTGAATGTAAATGAATACAGCTAATGACAAGAGTGTTAAGTTCTCATTGCAGTTCTCTGATGTAATTTGTCAATTATGATTCAACAATTAACATATCTATATAGGTTCTCAATGTTTTAAAACAGCTAAATTATTTATATAAAAAAGGTGAATGAACAGCGAAGCGAAAGCAATTATCAGAATTTAGAAAATTTGAAAATAAATCAGTGAAATATGTGCATTTAGGTCAGCGGTGTCGTATGTGCACTGCATTCCTAACATTGCTTTTAGTTCATTATTCATTTTAATTTTCAATTTTATATTAATTTTTTTTGTATACAAAATGTAGTTTACTTGCATCATGTGCACATATTCAAGATATGACTTTGCGAAAACATACATAACATTGAACAGATTGCAACAGTGATGTCACATAGCGACTTTAGCAAGCGACTTGTTGTTTTTTATCAGACTTCGGAGCAAACTAAGCATTCTTTTATAATATTTAATAATTAACAATCGCTGTATTTATGGGTAAAAAAAGTATTAAAGTTTAACATACTTGCTGTGCCAATAATTATGTTCGTCACTATGTATTAAAGAATGATCTTAAAACAGAAATATATGATACAAAAGGTTTTATCACTCATTTCAATATTGAATTAACTGTTGTATATAAGCTGTTGTTTATCTAATTTATTAAAAAAAAACCATTTTTTCTTTTTTAAAAAACCTCACAAATAGAATTTGGACAATGAAAATGAATCCACCTGTCACATTTGCCAAAAGCCAGTATATAAAATGGAGGAAATCAAAGCGGAAAAATTTAAATATCATAAAACTTGTTTTAGATGTACTGAATGTAACAAACAATTGAAGTACGTATTAATGGTTTTACATTACATATAACCAAAATATAGTAAATTGTTTCATGAATAGAGTGGATAACTATCAAAGTCACGAAGGGGCGCCATTTTGCATAGTGCATTTTAAGCAACTTTTTTCTCCGAAATGCGTTGAAGATAATGAACCTACTCAAGCACAAAAACCGGAATTAATTATTAGAGAGAATCAACCTGAACAATTACCCTCAGATGTAGTAAAAGGTACAAATGTGTTATCATCAGTAAATTAATAGGCACTGATTGACTTGTATAAGAGAAGTTTCTTATAATTGTAATTGCTAGATTTTAAACGAATTTGTTTATGTACTTATAGCATCTATAAAGTCAGATCTTGGTTTGGAAGAGTTACAGCAATTAAATCTTCGAGCTAAATTTCAAGTATTTGAAAACAATAATCAGCAACAAAAACTCACAGATAATAAAAAAGAACAGAATAACGTAGTCAAGAGCAGTCGATCAATTTCCGAAAGAAAGGCCCAACTGCAAGAAAATAACTTAGCTGTAAGCGAAGGATATGTTACCGAGAGCTATAAGGACTCTGGTTCTGATCACAATAGCGATGATGACGATTTTACTGACTTAAAGGACGGATATTCTCATGAACAACTTAGTTGTAATGGAAAAGCTCTGTCAGCATTGAAGAAGAATTTTGAAAGCGGTTCTAAATTGTCTAAAGAAGAACGTAGGGAAGAAAGAAAACAAGAAATACAAAACATAAGATCGCGTTTGTTTATGGGTAAACAAGCCCGAATCAAGGAAATGTATCAACAAGCAGTAGCAGAGTCAGAAAAAGGTAGAAATGCATATTATTTTAAATTCTGCATCTTGTATTAAACTATTGGTCTTCCAGCTATATTATCAATCAATAAAAAGCCAGATCTTGATATAGGTGGTAATGCTCATATTTTAAAGGAGCTTTTTGAAAAAGGTGAACTTCTTAATGGCACTGACTTAGAGGATGATGAAGATGGCAAAACAGTGCGCCTAAATACGTTGCAAAGTGAAGCAGATGTTTTTGAATCAGGTACATCAACTACAAATTGAAGCAAACATATTGTATAAATTATAGGCGTTAGTTTTGTAAACATATTGCAAAAATCAGTTTTTTCAAAGAGAACATACCTAACAACAACACTGCTGTCCTACTTAGCTTAAATTCTTTGAAACCTCTTAACCGATTAGCACCTCATGACGCATGTCCAAAACGGTGATCTAGTCTACTGTAATAATTTTTAGAAATACATATGTCCGTACTTATATTATATACTTGTAAAATTGAACACACCATAATTATGCAAATCTTTGTATTTAAGATGCATCAAAATAGAGCATTTAATAGCAATTTAAATGTTGCCCTCTAAAGTAGTGCTTATTTTATGGAGTCTTCTTCTAAGATGCTTATAGAAGATTAGGTCTTATATAACATCTATATTATGGGATGCAAGAATGATTCCGGCTGTAGTTCTTATCACTATATAGATGTTCAAAGTAAGCATAGGCTTTGTTTACATTATTAAATGTTCAGTTCAGTTAACGATAAATATTTTTGCTTTTTTGAACTAACTTAAAATAATAATTCAATATTGAATTTGTTACTCGACCTGGACAAGTTAATAATGTTTTTTTACATATTTTATTTCCGGGGACTTCTTTTTTAATTTAAATGTTTGTTTAATATTTTCAAAAATTCTATACTTCGACTCTTCTTAAGAGTCATAATCAGGATAAGAAATCTGAAAAGATAATTACAACAATTTTTCTATTATTTTATTAACTAGTTACTTGATTTTTATACTAATTAATTTACATATAAATATTATATAAGAAATATACATCGTAAGTACATATATACATACTATATATATAAAAGTATATTTTTTTTAAATTTTAAAAAATATATATATATTGTAGCATTTACCAATCGAATAATGAATAATCGATTCTTCATGTTTTTGGTTCTGTTGTCCATATTGCACTGATTTTCACCGATCACCTTTCTATATAGATGTGCTACATTCTCCATGTCTGTCTTGTAATTTATCCTCGTATGTTGTGACAATTGCCCAATATGTAGCATCTTTAGTGTCATTCTTTTTCTAAAAATCTTAAGTTTTTTATTTTTAACTTAGATACAGTATGCAATTTTATTAGTAAATTGATATTTTCCCGATGGTATTATTTTTAAAAGCAATATAAATTGAATTTAATTTTAGTTAAATAAAATTTCAATAAATAAATCATAGATATATTTTGTCATCTGAAGAAGCACTTCTTTTGCTTTCGTTCCTATTCCAATAATATTCGTATACTCTGCTGGCTGCAAGGTTCTTTTATAGGCCGTGTTCTCTGCAACAGTAGTCTGGCGACATTCCTCATCGCACCCTTCGTTTCTTGAAGAGGGACTTTGGAAACCAAGAACACCACTATCTAACTCATAGGGAGTGAGAGATATATCTCCACTGTCTGTCTGCCTTATATGGATGGATGGGGTTGGGTATTTATTTGATTACAGAGTTCAGCTGCTGTCATGAACGCAGCTTAGTGACGTCAAGAATTTCTGTGTGGGCCGAGTCGATATTTGGATTAAATATTCGAATATTTTACCCATGCAGTGAACGTGCCTTATATCTTTATTTATTGATTCAATGTTGTGAATTCAATGTATTCACAACTTGCATAATTTCCTATACCTGTGAGTTTGAAAGTACAGGCTAATAATTTATTAAATTTAATTGTAATAAATGATAATCAGCATATAACATTTTTTATGGGCAAATTTTGAGTTTTTAAGCTGAAAATTTGATGAGACTCTGAAAAAACGATCGGTACGATTTTAAAAACATATATGGCCCATATTTTACCTAATATGACCCTGTACAATACTTATCCATAATGTGAAGATATGACTGAAAACTTGAAAATAGATCTTTTCTGGTCATATCACTTTCTAATTTGGTGACTTTTATTAATATTATATTACATTTAAAAGCAATATAAAATGGTTTCTATATAATTTGGCATAAAACAAATTTGGAATAAGTATAACACTTTTTTTATAATTATGTATAGCTATAAGCAAAAAATCTCGCGACATGTTTATGGAACTTGCTGCAAATGTTGAAAACACAAAACGGATGCCTGATAATATACAGTCAAACTCAAATGATTTAAAACGTTCATTGAGTAAAGTCGATAAAAACACTAAAGAAGTATGTATAATATAAGACAAGAATACCATATTTGTGTAAACCATATGATTTTAGGATTCAACTTCAATTATAAAATGTGATGAAAAATTGGAAGAAGTTAAAATTAAAACATCTGACCTTAGTGAAAAATTTAAATTTTTTGAAACATATCAACCAGAAGTCCTCGAGAAGAAAATGTTTCGAATAACGCCTCCAAGGGAAGATTTAAAATCTTCCTCGCAGGATTCATGCAATAAGGAAAATATAAATGAATTAGATTCAAATCCAAATGAAATATCGCGTACTACTAGCATGATGATAAATAGATTCCGAGAAATGGAAAAAACCAAAACGAAGGACACTCCTTACTGCCCAAAACCTTTAAAATGCTTTACACCGCCACGAGATTGTGAAATGAATACGACTCAAAATCCAGAATATGAAGACGATAGTGACGATGACGAAATAAACGAACAGGATGACAATTATGAAGAACATCCCCATTTTAGACATATGGAGGATGAAGACTTGAAAAAGGTAATATTAATATTTCAAAAAGTTCTTGTGTTATAAATTAGTTTCATGTGATGTAGAAATTTTTTCACAACAGTTATATTTTAGCTTAAAACTTGAAATTAATCAAAACTACGAAATTTTACTCATGATAAATAGTTTACAAGAATTTTAAAAAGTTAAGTTGACATTATCTTTCATAATTGCCATGTTTAACAAAACCACATTTAAATTTAAATAATTTCTTTAATTAATGATACGAATAATGATTACTAAAAATTAGGTCATTATGCAAGTTCAACAATATTTAAAATTTTTAATAATCAATGTATAATTTTTTAAGGCTCAAGTCGCAGCTCGCGCCAAACTGCTGCGTGAAAAGTTTGAAAAGTGGGATGCAAATGAAATACAGCGAGAACTTAATGACGAACTTGTTGATATATATTCAGAAAAAGTATCCGACGATTCAACCATCGAATCCACAAAAACGTAGGTCTTTTCATTTTAGATTTTTGCTTAATATTTACAATATTTTTCTTGTACGTAGAATTCGAGATCGTTTTGAAAATATGAATAACAATGAGAATCAACCGTCCTTAAAGCAGAGATATCAAGTTAACCGATTTGTTGTAAGTTCACGTTTGAGAAATCATTCCAGTTTAATAACAAAACATATTGAATTTTGCAGTAAATCATGTTAAATGCCAAAGGTTATTGATCCGGAGATTTGTAAGAACCGTACTATAATTGGCACATGCAGAACACAAACCAGATAGCTTGGACGAACAAAATGCTACCATGAATGATGGAATCAACTTTCCTTGTAGACAATTTTGCACAAACTTTTCAGTATCATATTAGGCATCTTTACTTATATATATATAAACGTCATAATTAATATATTGTAAATATTACATTTACATTATTATATTCTTTTTATATATTGATATTTCAAAAAGATATAAAAATATTTGTTTTTACTAATTTGTAATATCTGCAAGCATTATTACGCATAAAATTTATGTATAAGAAAAATATACGAATGTTTACCATTAAAATTTGACGTCTTTTATTTTTAAGTTAATTTTGATTTTCCGTACAACAATTACCGTAATTAATATAAGATATCTAGGGTATTTGTGTATTTTTAAATATTACATTAAATATAAGGAATCAATTTATACCACTTTGTAAAACAAAAACACGTTCCAGACTGTCAAAGAATAGTCTACTCGAAATTACTTTTAGTGGCAAACCGCTCAACGCTTTAAGATTACTTATCTGAACAGCTTTAGTTATGTACCCAGTTTTAATTTATTAAATGGCCTTTTATTTAATTGCCTTTAATATTTAGGTTGAAGTTTTTTTCTGTTGAATAAGATGGTTTCGAATGGCTTTTCTGTTGTTCTCAATTCCAATTTTGGAATGGAAACAAGTTGAGTCTTCAACAACTCTCCTCGGAACTACAACTAGCCAGAACTGCGCAGCTGATACAAACCGCTCTAAGTAAACGGGAGTCAACCGGGATGATTATATTTTACATAGCCAAAGCCTTTGACATGGTCTGGCAGGATGGCCTAATAGTCAAATTGGCCCGTTTTGAGATCCCTAGTGGTTTGACTAAAATCATTAGTAGCTTCCTGCAAGAAAGGTCCTTCCGTACTAAAATTAACAGCACTCTTTCGTCAGTCCGATCAATAGTAGCAGGTGTACCTCAACGGTCGCCTTTGTCTCCCAGATTGTTTAATGTATATACAGCAGACATCCCCACTTTAAGTTCCACGTCAATGGCGCTTTACCCAGACGATACGTGCTTGATCTACTCGGATCGGGATGCCATAAATGTAAGCAACACTTTACAGGGAAATATAGACCTTATGGTGGAATACTTCCA
This sequence comes from Teleopsis dalmanni, assembly GCF_002237135.1. Lineage (NCBI taxonomy): Eukaryota > Metazoa > Arthropoda > Insecta > Diptera > Diopsidae > Teleopsis > Teleopsis dalmanni. Next base: position 101,806,757 of record NC_051847.1, on the reverse strand, counting down.
AAAATGGAAGATTAAAATTAATAATGACAAAACCAAGGCTATATTTATAACTCGAAAAAGAAGACAGCATCCTCCAAGAATGAGCGTTTGTGACACGGAGATTCGGTGAGAGGATAACATAAAATATCTGGGGGTCACTTTTGACAAACGGTTCAATTGGCTTAAACATTTGAAATCCAAACGGAATAGCTGCTCTAAGATTCTACATTTATTAAAGCCGCTATTTAATAATTATCACTTCAACTTTAAAAACAGAAAGTTACTTTATACCCAAGTAATTAGACCATCACTATTATACGGATGTGTTACATATAGCAAAGCCTCAAATACTACCATAAAGCAATTACAGATAGCATAAAACCTGGCTTTAAGAAGACTGAATCTTCATCAGTATACAAATTTTAATCTTCTGAAAGCTTAAATTTCTTTCTTTTGGGGTTAAAGCGCATAAACAGTGTGATACTTAAACCCACTAAAACACCTCTTAGGAATGAATGGAGAAGATTTCCATAGCATTGAGGAAACTTCATTCCAGTAATCAAGGGTGAGATGTGAACATATTGGTTTAACACCTAGCGAACTAGAATCATCTAAGGCAAATTTAAATTAGGAAGAAAGGACGATGTTAAAGGGGGTGGGGTTAAAACCAATAAACGCGAGTGAGACTAGCGACGAACTTTTTAACTAGAGTCAGGAAAATTGCGGTTATAAAGGAGAATGGTGTGAAGATTACGGCCGTACTCATAGTAGTAGTGCGACAAGTATTAGGGGGTTTGTAGCGCAAGGCTTGAATGAAGTCTTCAGGGAAGATATTGGGGATGGTGACGTCAAGGGGGAGGTTGTGGTGCCGGGTGAGGTACCTTCGGGCGAGTTCAAAACGTACTCGTCAACACGAGTGATCTTAGCATTGTCATAAAGAACAGAGATGGGGAAGTGCTTGCCGTCACGAGGATGAGATTCACCGCAGCGAACACAACGGTAGGGTAGGTACACACCTTGGCTGTGTTCTGTCAGCTTTCTGCTCACAGAGCAGAGAGTTGATGTCGTAAAAGATATCCCTACTCTTAGTAAAGATACGAGTGGTCGTACTTAAACTTATAAGCGGTATTAGGAAAGGCGAATTTTATGAAGAAGCCAAGCTCCTTGACAGTGACGCTACGGGTAGTATTGGCTGGAGGCGTCGGAGATTTAATGGCCGAAGCCGCGGGAACAGTAGAAGGAGTGGGGAGATTGGGTCCTACAAAAACCTTGGGCGCTGAAAAGGGCTTGGAGCAGGTAAATGGAAACGAATAAGGAAAAATAAAGATAAATAAGAAAAGTGTAGAAAAATGGATAGAAACTGGATGAGATAAAGATATATATATATATATATATATATATGTATTAATGTTTATTTAATAGTATTTATTTAATCCAAAAAATCAAAGTGTATATACGTTAATTAATTAATAAGTAATAATAAGTAACTTCTTAAACGCGCACAACCGACTGACAACTTCAACGATTTATTACCAACTACTGCTTGTTCTTAAAGCTTCTTCTTGTTTCTTTTTGCCTGCCTACATACATATATATATATATATATATATGAATATAAATATAAATATATTAAATAAATTTAATAGAAACTAGTATATTTCAGTACTGAACGATCATCCGGGCTAACTGCCTCTTTCAGTGATGCCACGAAGTCGACAGGTCTGAGTGGTGATGGTACCAAATGGTATGTGCGGTATCTCAAAGAGGACTTAACGCACCAAGAGGCAAAGGCAAAAACCTCAGACCGCCCAAAGAATAACTCAGAACCGAGGAAAGACTCGCAGCTGAGATAAGTTCAACTGAATGTAATACTGCCAAGAGAAGCAGGGGTAACACTACGGCACAACCCAAAATTGTGCCGAGTGCAGCAAAAACTACTGTACTCTCCTTTGTGTCTAGGAGGATAGTAGTCAGCTATGCACACATTGTCAAGGGTATAACATTAGCAATTCTACCTACTCAATACCCGGAATCCATATAGCTACGTTAACCGCTGAATGCGACAGGTTTAAAATGGAAGTAATTGGCATTAGCGAAGCCAGATGGAATGGTACAGGTGAATTTACAAACCAAAAGGGAGGTGTACTTATTTACTCGTATGCCCGTATGCCCGATGAACAGGACCCTCACATCCGAGGCATTGCAGTTTACGTAAGAAAAAATGTTACGCACTCAATCTTATGCTGGAAAGCTATATCCGAAAGAATAATAGTAGTACGCTTTCGCGCAAAGAAGTTCAACATGTCTCTAGTATAATGCTATGCTTCAACAGAAGACAGTCCACTTGACCAAAAAGAAGTTTCCTACAGTGCGCTAGAAAAAACGCTCTTAAATTCCTAGAACCGATGTAATTATTCTTATGGGCGATTTCAATGCGGAAATAACTCAGAGTATCAAACTGTAAGGGGTTCCCATGGCATTGAAACATGTAACGAGATTGGGGAGCTGTTTTTGGAACTTTGTATAAATTATGATCTGAGGATTAGAGGATCAATATTTCCTCATAAAACGTGTCACAATATCACTTGGAAGTCTCCCGCTGGCAACTTCGAAAGTCAAATTGATCATATCTGCATTTTAAAACGATGGAGTAAAGTTCTATGTGATGTCAGAAACAAAAGAAGCAGTGACAGTGACCCCTATTAAATGGTGACTGAACTGAAATTTAATATACCTAAACATAGGTATAAACGCTCGCAGCAAACACGGCGCAAAGCCACAAAGCTTAATGTTGGAACGGTAAAGAACGAAATGATCGTTCTTATTAACAACGTCAGTGTGATGGAAGATGCTTCTATTGAGGAGACGTGGTTTCATATTAAAACAAATCTCGAAGGAATCTGCAAGGACACACTCGGCTACCGTAAAAACGACCAAAAGGAATGGTTGTCATGCTCATGGGAGCTTATTGCACAAAGAAGGTGCGTTAAAACGAAAATGTTAAGCGAGGCGTACCCGCTTAAAAAAGTCGAATACAACACACCGTACAGAAGTCTTAGTAGGCAGATTAAGAAAGCAGTCAAAAGCGATAAGAGGAATTATAATGTGAAACTAAGCATGAAAGCGCAAGTAGCATCAGAAAAGGGCGACATCAAGGATCTGTTTAAGCTAACTAAGCAACTAGGTAAAAAATCTTTGAATTGAAAACGAAAATGGACAGCTAGCGTTTGCTACGAACGAACAGGCAGAAGAATGGAAAAGACATTTTGAAAAATACCTGAATATCATACACAACGAAAGTGACGAGATCACAATACGAAGACATCTAATCCTAATAGACAAATAGATACAAGGGCACCTAGCGAAAACGAAATAAGACGTGTAATTATTAGCTTGAAAAGTGTTAAAGCACCAGATAATGATTGTATACCGATTGAGTGTTTGAAGGTGGACCCCAACGCTGTGTCGAAACTTTTGCTCCCCTTGTTTAAGAAAATTTCGAAGCAAGAGTCATTTTCTCTCGAATGGAAGGAGTCTACCATCGTCAAACTGCCGAAAAAAGGTGACCGAAAGAAATGCAGCAACTGGAGTGGAATTTCTTTAATACCAGCAGTTTTCCAAATTTTCAACAAAATAAGTTTAGAAAGAACCGCGGTAACATTAGATGAGCTTATTCGTAAAACTTAAGCAGGTTTCCGCCCAGGGCACTCGTGCATCGGCCAAATTAACACCATTAGAATACTTATTGAACAAGCCTCGGATTGATTTTATTGATTTTGAAAAGGCGTTCGACGCGCTTAAGAGAAGTTACATATAGCTAGCATTAAACGCTAAAGGTAGATTATTAGCAACAGAAACAAACAAATTTTTTTAACAACTACGTTTTACTGCCAGAAACAGAGACGAATGGAAGAAGTTTATAAATATTATTTGTGAATAGACTAAGTTCTAATTTTTAAATTTTAATTTTTATAATAAAGAACATGTCTTAATAATAATACTAATTGAGAACAACGGCTCGAAGGCTATTCAACCGATCCAAGCGCACTGACTACTGGACCGAGTATAGAAGCACTCTCACTCTCTATAATAAGGAAATTAGGAGAGTAAAAAGAGAAAGCTTCAGGAAGTTCTGTAACAGCATAGAACACAGTACGGAAGCAGCAAGACTCTGCAAAGTATTGGCTAGAGAGAAAACACTCTCCTGAACCAATTTGAAAAAAAAATGAAAATACGTACACGGTAGGTGACGAGGGAAGGATCCAATTACTTCTCGAAACTCACTTCCCAGAATCCTTCAGCATGGAGGAACAAGAAACTGAGAACACCAATCAGGAAATTTGTCGAGCAACAGATAACCATTCAAAGCACCTGGCATAGATGGTATACTTTCGGCACTTATTCAATAGAGAATAAAATACCTGCTAACCCCACTGACGAAGATAACAAGGGCTAGCATTGCGTTTGGGTATATACAAAACGACAGGAAAAAGGTAAAGGTGGTTTTCATACCAAAAACAGGTAAGAAGAATCCACTCCATTCAAACATTCAGACCCATTTGCCTCACACCCTTCATGCTAAAAACAATAGAAAAAGTTGTGGATAACTTCATCAGAACGACAGCACTTGTAACTACCCCATTACATCCATGCCGAAATGTTTACGAGGCGAAGAGATCCACTGAAACGGCATTGTTTGAGTTGACAAACATGATAGGGGACAGTATAGAAGAGAAGGAAACAGTAATATCCGCTTTCTAGATACATAAGGTGCCTTTGACAACACGCACTAGTATAGAAGATAGATATACGCACTAATACGGGTATTTTATTGTTATCGGCAGGCCAATATGTTGGCTGCCAAGAAGATATTATGTCTATCGCATTTTTCCTATTTAAATTGGAAATGTAAAGCTGTTTTCCATCCACATTTTCTCGGGTCATGAAATTTGTAAGTTAAAGTTTATGTTGGCTTAAGCCGTTTGCATTCCATGTACAAATTTTTAAAGTACTCATTATTTAGACAAAAATATTTGCATTAATTGGCTTTGCATTTTAATTATCTCGTTAAGAGTAGTTTGCATGATTTACATGAACTGAGTTAAGCTCTGGGTGAGAGTGGTGATCATCATCTTCAAACTATTATTTTGAACTGGAGGGGCTTGTTGATTGTCAGATTTAACTACATTAGAATATAAAACAAGTTAAAGATTTGGACACTTCAACTAATTTAATGGGGTAGCTTTTTGTACGATTACGCAACGCTTCTTTCTGCAGAGCTAACCTGTGCTTCAGTTCTTTATAAATAGGACAGCCTCTGTAGTTTGCGGTGTGATTTCCACTGCAGTTGCTAGATTTTATGGAATTGGAATCCTTTAATGCCTTTTTATCACATTCGGAGTTACGGTGAAGCTCGCCACATGCTATGCACACTGAGCGAAGAGTGCAATAAGACTTAGTGTGGCCATACTCTTGGCTGTTTGTGCATTGCACTGGACCATTTCGCTTGCATTTGTGATTTCAATAGGTTCTACATCTGACTCAATACTTTTGATAACGACAACAAGGCCTTTGCTACTTTGGTAAGCAGTAATAATATATTTTCAAACGCTATATTTAACGCTAGCAGCTGAAATATAAAAGAAGGATGGTCTAAAAAATTTATACAGGAATTATTCAAACTACAACTACTACAACACTTCATGATGACATCTTTAATAATTAATATTATTATATATTTCATAAATTTTATTTTATCATATTAATCATATTATTCTTAAAATTTTATTATTATAACTATTTATGTAATAGCTTCTCTAAATTATGGCCCCCGGCAGAATGTTCAATCATGAACATGAATTATTTTATTATATTATTATATTATATTATTATAGTTTATTATTATATCGTCTAAATTCTGTTATCGCTTAAATTCCTAGAATTATAAAACTAAAAAACAAGGGTAAAAAATACAATATTATTATTATACATTAGCAAACATTGTAATATGGCGTTTACATTGGCCGAAAATGGCTCATTTTGAATGAGCCATTTGAAAGTGTTTACATTCGTTCTAATTCATTTGTTCTCATTTCAACAGCTGATTTTTCAACTTGCATGTTGATTTGATTTTTGGCCTGTGCCAAAAAAATGTTGCATGAAGGTTAAATATGCCTTCAAACCTTACATTAGAAACTTAAAACATATTTTTAATTACTTTTTGGGAAGTAAAAGTTCTAAAAAGCAGTGCATCGTTTTCAAGAAAATGCAACCACCAAACATTTGTTTACCTTTTTTTGTAAATATGTTAAGAACAGCTTTTTCAAACTGTCAAAATGCCATGAAGAGCTTTCATTTAGGGTATGTTCAATGGATTCCTTTGCATTTGGAACGTATGTGGAATGCATTCGAACGTCATTCATACAGAATGTGAGAAAATTGCTCATTTTTGCGCTTGAAATTTTATATGCAAGAATGAGCCATTCGATACTCATTTTCGATTTTTGACCAAAATGAGCCATTTTCGGCCAATGTAAACGCCGTATAACATTTAATTATCCGTATCTAATTATTATAATAAATTTGTAAAGTATGTGACGGTTGCATATTCACATTAATGTTTAAAATGATATAAGTTGGCCATGCAAACTCGGACAAGTAAATTATTGAAAATAAGATGAGTTGGCCATAAAAGAAAATTTTTAAAAACTAATAATATTTTTATTGAGTAAAAATAAGGTTGTCATTCTTTTTACGGTTTGGGAAAACTAAGAATAAAACAACAGACACGTGTAATTTCAACACACAAAATTTAGTAATTATTTATTGCTTTAATAAATAAATAAAGAATTAAATTAAGTAGGATAAGCCTACAATTGGTGACCCCGACGTGATCAAAAATGTCGCAAGTCGAAGCAAGCAATAATAGTAAACTGAATAGAAATAACATTCTTGCAGATAGTAATGTATCAAATGATTACTGAAACGAACAACCTCGAGGTGACATTTGTCGTATCGGAATCAAAGCACCAGCATTCTGTAAGAGAGATCCAGACCTCTACTTCATCCAGATGGAATCCCAATTCAGAAACGCAGAAATCACAACTGACCAAACCAAATATGATCATGTAGTCGGCAGTCTTGACAGCGCTACTTTAAGATATATCGCGGACATTGTTCGTGCTCCCCCTGTTGTAGAAAAATACGAAGCAGTTAAGAAGCCATTAATTCAAGACTTTGCAGACTCCGAAAATCGAAAACTGCGGCGACTAGTTCAGAAGTGCCAGTTAGATAATAGTAAGCCAACACATTTGTTGCGCACCATGCGAGATTTAGCCAGCGGCGCCATGAATGATGGAGCAATTAAACAATTGTGGCTGGATCGTTTGCCAGAAGCAGTGCGAGCAGTCGTTTCAATTTCGGAGGCTGACTTGGACAAATGTGCGCAACAGGCAGATCTGATGTTGGAAATGGGAAACTACAATTCTGTAGCTGTTATCAACACATCTGCACAGAATAATGATCACATCATGAAAGCCATAGACGCCTTGAGTAAGCAGATTGCGGAGATAAAAACTGCACAAAGACGAAGCAGAACAAGATCTCAAACTCCAGATCGCAAGCGACGTCATTCAACCCGTACTGATTCACAAGTAAAACGTTATCCTATGTGTTACTATCACTATCGTTTCGGTGTGGAAACAAAAAAATGTTCCCTGCCGTGTAGTTTCAATCAACAGGGAAACCAATAAAGACTTCATCGGTGGCGGCCGATGAAGTCCAATTTGTAAATACGTCTAGCCGCCTGTTCATCACGGATCGAAACACACAATTCAAGTTCCTGATAGATACTGGAGCTGATTTCTCAATACTACCAGTGTCTCGATTCAAATTGTATGCAGCGAATGGTTCGGCTATTCCAACCTACAGTAACAAGTTGCTATCAATGAACTTGGGCCTTCGTAGGAAGTTTGATTGGAATTTTATAATCGCCAATGTTTCAAAACCAATTTTGGGTGCCGATTTCTTGAAACATTACGGTCTTGTGGTAGATGTAAAACGTAGATGCCTGAGCGATACTCAAACAAAGTTGAGTACCCAATGTGCATCGGAACACACTAGATATGAGTCAATCTTTTCCATTCAGAATGACCACAAATTCAAAGAGCTTCTAAACTCATTCAAGGAGGTGACAATGCCTGTTTCATATAACTATAATAACGAGCCTAAGACTACGGTTCGCCACCAGATTATCACCACTGGTCAGCCTGTATTCTCGCGTGCACGGCGGCTAAATCCGCAAAAACTGCAAGCAGCCAAGCAGGAGTTTGAGTATATGTTGAAGCAAGAAATTTGTAGACCATCCAAGAGTGAATGGACGAGTCCACTAAATATGGTGCAAAAAGAAAATGGTTTGTGGCGACCTTGTGGCAATTACCGTCGACTTAATGCCCAAACAGTTCCTGACCGCTATCCTATTCCACACATGCAAGATTTTACGCATTCGCTGAATGGAAAACGCATTTTTACAACGTTGGATTTAGAAAAGGAGTACTTTAATATACCGGTTGCTGAAGAGGATAGAGAAAAAACAGCAATAATTACACCTTTCGGCCTGTACGAATTTAATGTGATGACTTTTGAACTTTGTAATGCAGCACAATCATTTCAAAGGTTCATGGACCAAGTTCTTTTCGGATTTAAGTTTGCCATATGTTATATTTATGATATTTGCATCGCATCCGATAACATAGACGAGCACATACAACATGTGCGCAGCGTGCTACAACGTCTCCAAGAACATGGTTTGAAAATAAACATTGCAAAATGTGTGCTCGCAGAGGAAGAAGTAACATTCCTAGGTCCTCTCATGAATCATAAAGGAATTCGTCCCCCAGGCAAGAAAATTGAGACGATTGCAAATTTTCCAAAACCAAAGGTAGTGCATGAGCTACGGCGATTCATTGCAATTATCAATTTTTATCGACGTTTTATTCCAAAAGCGGCGGAGATCCAGAGACGGCTTCAGAACTTAATTAAGGGTAACAAAAAACAGGACAAAACTGTTATTGAATGGACCGCGGATGCAGATAACGCATTTGCGGAATACAAAGAAGCCTTAATTAATGCAACAACAATCGTTCATCCAATTCCAAACGCAAACCTTGTACTTCACGTGGATGCCAGTAACGTAGCTGTTGGCGCTGCATTAAATCAAATCAATAACGGACAAGTCGAGCCTTTGGGGTTTTACTCAAAGCGGTTGACGAATACTCAAGCCAAGTACAGCACGTACGACCGTGAGTTGCTCGCGATTTACCAATCCGTTAAATATTTCATACATGTGATTGAAGGTAGACGTTGCACTATTTTTACTGATCATAAGCCGATAACGTATGCATTTCGACAGAAACCGGAAAAGGCATCGCCACGCCAACTAAGGCATTTAGATTACATCGGTCAATTCACAACTGACATTATACATATAGCTGGTAAGAATAATCCGGTAGCTGATTTTCTGTCACGCATCGAAACTATCAGCAACGAAGACCTAGTTGACTTTGATCAATTAGCAGAAAGCCAGAAAACCGACATTGAAACAAATGGTTTTCTGTCTAAAACGAATAAATCTGCACTTCAACTGAAATGGATACTCATTCCAAATGCATCTAAGGAAATTGCATGTGATGTATCATCAAATCGTGTGCGTCCTTTTGTAACTGAACAGTTTAGACAACGTGTCTTTAATTCAATACATAATTTAGCACATGCTGGTCGGCGAGCCACTATTAAGCAAATAGCAGAACGTTTCGTATGGCCGGGCATGGCAAAAGACATTGCGGAGCGAGTTAAATTATGTCTTCCGTGCCAACGAGCAAAAGTCACGCAACATAATAGATCAGCACGTTAAAGTAGTTTTTTTAAAGTGCACTAGACTCATGTTGAAGTATTTGAACAGTGTTAAATACTATATGTCGAATGATGTTCAACCTAACATGCTAAAATACATGGGTGGCTTACAGAATCCCATTTAAATCATCCAAATCAGTTTCAGAACTTTCTTATAACTAGACTCTTTCGCAAGCATTGTTATTGGTGTGTTGTGAAAAAGAAATCAAGTATCGCGCATTAAATATGTACATATATGTATGTTAGAAATAAAGTTTGTAAAAATGGTTTCATCTATAGTCTGTGCAGTATATATACTAACTTTCTGCCTCACTTCCTTTATCTTAAGTGAATGCTTTCTTCACATACACAGACCATATTTTTACAAGTAGGGTGACCAGATGTACTCTGCTGTCAATTATTTATAAGGTGACCATAAGTCAACGGGGTGGCTCGTTTCTAACATATACATATATACATATTTAAATATACTTCTGTTCGTTATATTATAATAGTTATATTTTAAAAATAATAATTTCTTCTTTAAATTGTATTTATGCTTTAATTCAGTTCTTATACTGGTACGATAATTATGATGAATTATATTATACTAAATTCTACTATAATATATTATATTATAAGTCAATATGATATGAATTAAGTTTTGATTTGTTTCAGAATTTCTATTATTTATGGATTCAGGCACTTTAAGCATTGGCGCATACATATGTATAATGTCATATTTGATGCTTAAATTTACGTTTACTATTTGAATAGTATTACTATATTCTCCAAATGTGCAAAAACGAAAAATCTTGTTTATTTCTAAAAACAGTTAATTAAATTCAAACTCCTATGTTTACGATCAAATCAGATTTTATAAGATATTCTCTGGCTTAAACGTTCCATAAAATATGTTAAAAAACCAACTATCTTTTATAACAAATTGTAATTGATGTAATTGTTGATCTTGTTGATAATAATAATTGATGAACAATTAAGCATAATATAAATAGAGTTCCACCTTATTTAACATGTTGTTTCAACGATTTTGATAGTTAACTATTTAGATCAGAATGTGTAAAATAAGCAACTAAAGTTTTTGAAATTTCAATTAATAAATGCAGTACATTGAATTCGTCTTTCTTTAAAAGATCTACCATAATAAGGTTTAAGTTATGGCATAAGCATGATAGCCATTTATTATTTTAAAATGCTACTTTTACATTGGATCTATTATCTGCTACTATAACACTTGACCGAATACAGTCGTTCAACTTCAATTCACTAAATATATATCATATACCACTTGTAATATATTATCACCGATTTTGGGTTCTTAGTGTATGAAAACTTCGCTGTGTATATTGTTCTGTCCACTTATCGGTGGTAAAAAGAATTTGTTGTCCCTGCAGCATCTTTCTTAGTTTTAAGATTAATTAGTCGATTAAGTTTTTCTTGACACAAATAACTCTTCAATTACTTAACTCTCATACTTTGCTCCAATAAAAAATATTGCGCCAATTTTTTAAAACTATCACCTAACAAGAATCATGTGGTATTAATAAATGATTACATATTCTTAACAGAAAACTTACCTTCCATAATCTTAAAAAGCTTCAAATCGGTTGTGCAAAACAAAAGTTATGAACAAGATCGTCCTTAACGTTAATTGGAACATCTTTTTTAATAAAATTTTTCATTATATTTTGCAATCTTCCACCTTCTAATTTTGAAATTTTAGCGCAATGGTGGCGGAGAAAGCCACCAGTTTCTGCACGGGGTGAGTACGTCACAATATTATTACACTTAATGTTTCAACAAGATGAAAATTTTACTTTTGCAAAAGACTCAGACGGTATTAGTTGAATACTGCTATCGCAGCAGCTCATTTATATAGCATCTCTCTAAACCATATAATGGCGTTCTTAACTGCTATTCGTCTGTGCAAGTGAAGTGGGTATGTCGCAATACTCCTCAAAGGATGCAGTGACGTGATGACACGTTCCTAACCCATCTTAAAATCTAATCTAATCTATCATATAAGTCCTCATATGTATCTTCTAAATCACAATTTTTAGAAAGCCTTTTAAAATATTACCTATTTTGATATTAAATCAACGTTCTTACCACAGTCGTACTTCAATATCTGTTTACGCTAAATTATTGGAACAATTCATTTAATTTAGACAAATAATATAAAATGTTATAAACTTTATAAACCTTATATAAAACCTATTCAACAAAATAAAAGATTATTCCAATTAAATAATTAGGGAAAGTTCACTCTTCATCTATTATTATGTTAGTTATCAGGAACCTGCTACTTTCAATTGTTCGGTAATATGGCGTTTACATTGGCCGAAAATGGCTCATTTTGGTCAAAAATCGAAAATGAGTATCGAATGTCTCATTCTTGTATATAAAATTTCAAGCGCAAAAATGAGCAATTTTCTCACATTCTGTATGAAAGACGTTCGAATGCATTCCACATATGTTCCAAGTGCAAAGGAATCCATTGAACATACCTTAAATAAAAGCTTTTCATAGCATTTTGACAGTTTGAGAAAGCTGTTTTTGACATATTTACAAAAAAAGGTAAACAAATGTTTGGTGATTGCATTTTCTTGAAAACGATGCACCTGTTTTTAGAACTTCTACTTCCTAAAAGGTAATTAATGGAAGTTAAAAATATGTTTTAAGTTTATATTGTAAGGTTTGAAAGCATATTTAACCTTCATGCAATATTTTTTTGGCACAGGGCAAAAATCAAATCAACAAGCAAGTTCCAAAATCAGCTGTTTAAAATGAAAACAAACGAATTACAACGAATGTAAACATTTTCAAATGGGTCATTCAAAATGAGCCATTTTCGGCCAATGTAAACGACATATAAGACCGCAACACAATCTACATATGTGTCCACACATTCGCTGTTGACTATATACGAATAGATCAACACCCTATAGGCACTGTTTTTATTATAAATTGTAGTAAATGCAATCCAGAATATTGCTTGGAAATAAAAATAAAAGTGAATAGGAATACTCAAAAATGTAATAAAAGCGGGTTTTTTGAATGAAGGTTTCTTTATACCCTAGATACAGGGTTGCATATGTTTATTGTGTCTATCAATTGTTTTTCGTATTTATGCTGCATACGTCGACATAACTAACATTAAAATATTTACATAGCCATAGGGCCTCATAAAAGTTGTACATATTTTTTAAATCTTTAACGCTTACCAGAAAAAAATAATTTTGTTTATCTCTTATTACGTGAATAAGAGAACCTTTTAACAATGAAGATATTCAGTGTTAGTCGCACCTGTGTTCAATCTATTTGGCTCTCTCTCTTATACAGGATGTGAGAGTAAAAAAGAAACAGTAAAATCGATATTTTTTCGATATTCTTGACTATCTGAATGCCAATTCACTGTGTGAAATACTATAATTATTAACAATTAATATCACAATTTAGTTAGACATTTGTGATAAAAATAAAAATCATAAAAATTATATTATTAAGGGCATTCAGATGAGATCGGTTAAACTTCTGTATAAAAAAAAAATCAGCTGATTTTTATTATTGTATCGGATTATTGTATGTTTGAAAACATAAATAAAGATATAAAATAAATAAAAAATGAAGTAAAAGAAGAAATTTTGCTTTAATTTCTAATATTATTATAGTTACTTTCTTTTGTTTGTATTAAAAACAAAGTGATGAAAATAAAGCTCAGCTGTTTTGATCGTTCAGTTTTACAACGATCATTATCACTTTACCATCTACCGATCTACATCTGAATACCACTGTATTATTAATATTCATAAATAAATTTTGATTTTAAAAATTTATTTTTCTATTTTCAGAAATCTAGCTTTACAAAATTTGATGCTCTCCAGAAACGGAATCTTACTAATGTACGTTTAACAATGCTGCTAAAGCTCATAATATTTTTACTGTAAATATTCATAATGTATAAAGTACATTGTTATATAATATTGGAGAAGGTATGGTAATATTATTAAAAACAGCTGCATTCTGCTGCTCCGATGTGAGACAAAAAACAGTTCTCTTGCTGCAAAAAGTCATAATTTTAATACTAAGAGTATAAAAATAAAATATAAATTCATACGAAAGTTTTTCTCGAACGTCACTTATGGACATTCATATTCGCCACAGATATGATTCATATGTGTTTTCGTTAACGAGTGCTGATGCTAATGAATCAGCGTCAAAAGAGTAGCGTACATAGCAGTAAACTCATAAGTCATAGCAAATACTCGAGTGTATACATCAATGAATGTACTCATCGAAAATGAATGACTGCTGATTCAATCAGTTTTGGCATTCACAAAATTTTTGTTTTTTTTTGCAATAGGTGGAAAGCATTAAATGCCAGCGCGTGACACTTGAACCCACTAAAACCATCTCTCAGGGATGCGTAGAGAATAGATTCTGAGCAGGGGACCGTGCAAGTCCGAAGCTGGGAATCTCATTCCAGAATACAGGGGAAAAATTGGAGTATATGATCAAAAGGATTAACATTTATAAATTAAATATATCTAAGCCATAAAGAAAAATTTTTTAAATTTTAAATGAAGTTAAAACAACTAGGATAAATTAATCATTTAAGGGTAAACTATATAAGGGGTTACTATAATCATGATTATACAACGGCATTATAGAGAAGGAGTGGGCAATGTGTTCCAAATGGGGAGCTAGGAACTGGGGAGTGTCGGTTTTTAGGTTCAAATGTCGAAAAGATGCATTTTTAATGATGTGATCAACGTGAGGAAAAAAGTAATGTTTAGGGGAGAATACTTTTCCTAGATATTTAGATTTGTCAATAAGTTTGACAAACGACTCATCAAGTTCAAGCTTTATATTACAAGCCTTGTATCTCCTGAGACATTGCTAAAACTGCCCGTTAAGGCAACAGTTGAAACTTTCAGTGGATTCAGTTTTAGTTTCCATGTATGTTTGGAAATGGATAAGGACTTTAAGTATTTGTTGAGGGAATTACTGACCATTCGGGGATAAGCGAACCTGCAGTAAACTAGACAATCATGACCGAAACAAGTTTGATTGACACTGAAGGAAGGAACGGGAATGTCTGAGATAAAAATATTAAAAAGTAGAGGACCTAGAGCAGAAGCTTGGAACCGACCCGGATCATAAAACTTCTACCAGACAAGAATTGGTAGGCAATGCTCCAGAGAGAAGGAGGGAAATTGAGCAGGTGAAGCTTAAAGATACGACTCTCGATCCACACTGTATCAAAGCCCTTTTCTATATCTAGGCTCACAGCTACGGTAGGTTGAGAGTTGGAAAAATCTACGCAGATATCGCTTTGGAATTTGTTAAGCGCATTCCCGTTGAGGTATTGTTTCGAAAACCGAATTCGAAAATTGGAAGAACTCGACAATGAGTAATGAAGTACTTAAGTTTGGTCACAATGAAGGATTCATATAGTTTATTTAAAGAATTTAAAAGAAAGGTCTGTAGCTTGAGGGAAGTGATTTAGATTCACCGTTTTTATGGACGGAGACAACTATTGCCTTCTTCCAGGACTTAGGAAAATGACCGATGTTATAGACATTATTGTTGCACATTTGCAAAGAAAAAGCAGATACTTTGCGAAAAGGGTTGTTAGAAATTTCCATCCCATTAATGTCAAGTGTGTTGGCACAGTTTGGCAGGTTAACGCTCGCAGAAGTCAGTTATACTTTGTCCGAAGTTGTCGTATAAATCATGAACGAAGTTGCAGGTCATAGCATTGAAATTGGGATTATCATCACCTAAGAAGGCTCTATGCAAAAATTTTGTGTCAGCGCTATTGTTGGCTAAGTAAAAATATTGTGTGTCTTTTAATTGTTTTTGCGTTTGTGGTATGATTTTAGTATAATTTGTTGCTGTAGCATTGTAAACGCATATATTTTGTTTGTCTTCTTTAATATTTCATGTTTATAGAAAAGTGGCATAAGTACTTTTATTTCTATGTATGAGTCAGGTGGAGGTAGGTGTAGAAAACAAAATAGAGTGAATGTAAATGAATACAGCTAATGACAAGAGTGTTAAGTTCTCATTGCAGTTCTCTGATGTAATTTGTCAATTATGATTCAACAATTAACATATCTATATAGGTTCTCAATGTTTTAAAACAGCTAAATTATTTATATAAAAAAGGTGAATGAACAGCGAAGCGAAAGCAATTATCAGAATTTAGAAAATTTGAAAATAAATCAGTGAAATATGTGCATTTAGGTCAGCGGTGTCGTATGTGCACTGCATTCCTAACATTGCTTTTAGTTCATTATTCATTTTAATTTTCAATTTTATATTAATTTTTTTTGTATACAAAATGTAGTTTACTTGCATCATGTGCACATATTCAAGATATGACTTTGCGAAAACATACATAACATTGAACAGATTGCAACAGTGATGTCACATAGCGACTTTAGCAAGCGACTTGTTGTTTTTTATCAGACTTCGGAGCAAACTAAGCATTCTTTTATAATATTTAATAATTAACAATCGCTGTATTTATGGGTAAAAAAAGTATTAAAGTTTAACATACTTGCTGTGCCAATAATTATGTTCGTCACTATGTATTAAAGAATGATCTTAAAACAGAAATATATGATACAAAAGGTTTTATCACTCATTTCAATATTGAATTAACTGTTGTATATAAGCTGTTGTTTATCTAATTTATTAAAAAAAAACCATTTTTTCTTTTTTAAAAAACCTCACAAATAGAATTTGGACAATGAAAATGAATCCACCTGTCACATTTGCCAAAAGCCAGTATATAAAATGGAGGAAATCAAAGCGGAAAAATTTAAATATCATAAAACTTGTTTTAGATGTACTGAATGTAACAAACAATTGAAGTACGTATTAATGGTTTTACATTACATATAACCAAAATATAGTAAATTGTTTCATGAATAGAGTGGATAACTATCAAAGTCACGAAGGGGCGCCATTTTGCATAGTGCATTTTAAGCAACTTTTTTCTCCGAAATGCGTTGAAGATAATGAACCTACTCAAGCACAAAAACCGGAATTAATTATTAGAGAGAATCAACCTGAACAATTACCCTCAGATGTAGTAAAAGGTACAAATGTGTTATCATCAGTAAATTAATAGGCACTGATTGACTTGTATAAGAGAAGTTTCTTATAATTGTAATTGCTAGATTTTAAACGAATTTGTTTATGTACTTATAGCATCTATAAAGTCAGATCTTGGTTTGGAAGAGTTACAGCAATTAAATCTTCGAGCTAAATTTCAAGTATTTGAAAACAATAATCAGCAACAAAAACTCACAGATAATAAAAAAGAACAGAATAACGTAGTCAAGAGCAGTCGATCAATTTCCGAAAGAAAGGCCCAACTGCAAGAAAATAACTTAGCTGTAAGCGAAGGATATGTTACCGAGAGCTATAAGGACTCTGGTTCTGATCACAATAGCGATGATGACGATTTTACTGACTTAAAGGACGGATATTCTCATGAACAACTTAGTTGTAATGGAAAAGCTCTGTCAGCATTGAAGAAGAATTTTGAAAGCGGTTCTAAATTGTCTAAAGAAGAACGTAGGGAAGAAAGAAAACAAGAAATACAAAACATAAGATCGCGTTTGTTTATGGGTAAACAAGCCCGAATCAAGGAAATGTATCAACAAGCAGTAGCAGAGTCAGAAAAAGGTAGAAATGCATATTATTTTAAATTCTGCATCTTGTATTAAACTATTGGTCTTCCAGCTATATTATCAATCAATAAAAAGCCAGATCTTGATATAGGTGGTAATGCTCATATTTTAAAGGAGCTTTTTGAAAAAGGTGAACTTCTTAATGGCACTGACTTAGAGGATGATGAAGATGGCAAAACAGTGCGCCTAAATACGTTGCAAAGTGAAGCAGATGTTTTTGAATCAGGTACATCAACTACAAATTGAAGCAAACATATTGTATAAATTATAGGCGTTAGTTTTGTAAACATATTGCAAAAATCAGTTTTTTCAAAGAGAACATACCTAACAACAACACTGCTGTCCTACTTAGCTTAAATTCTTTGAAACCTCTTAACCGATTAGCACCTCATGACGCATGTCCAAAACGGTGATCTAGTCTACTGTAATAATTTTTAGAAATACATATGTCCGTACTTATATTATATACTTGTAAAATTGAACACACCATAATTATGCAAATCTTTGTATTTAAGATGCATCAAAATAGAGCATTTAATAGCAATTTAAATGTTGCCCTCTAAAGTAGTGCTTATTTTATGGAGTCTTCTTCTAAGATGCTTATAGAAGATTAGGTCTTATATAACATCTATATTATGGGATGCAAGAATGATTCCGGCTGTAGTTCTTATCACTATATAGATGTTCAAAGTAAGCATAGGCTTTGTTTACATTATTAAATGTTCAGTTCAGTTAACGATAAATATTTTTGCTTTTTTGAACTAACTTAAAATAATAATTCAATATTGAATTTGTTACTCGACCTGGACAAGTTAATAATGTTTTTTTACATATTTTATTTCCGGGGACTTCTTTTTTAATTTAAATGTTTGTTTAATATTTTCAAAAATTCTATACTTCGACTCTTCTTAAGAGTCATAATCAGGATAAGAAATCTGAAAAGATAATTACAACAATTTTTCTATTATTTTATTAACTAGTTACTTGATTTTTATACTAATTAATTTACAT